>NW_028121276.1:0-93148 GCF_965183815.1 Platalea leucorodia
GTTTCGGTGAGTTACTGCTTCGGCAGCCTCCTTTTTTCTTAACCTACAGCGTGTGATTTCTTACTTCAGCTGGAAAGAGATTTTCCAGAATGGAAATCTTTCTCATTCAAAGAAGTTGTGTTTTATGAACTCCCCATCAGAGTGGGGATCTTCAGAGATGATGCGCTTGGCAGTGGAAGTCAGCAGCAGCAAGACTTTCCACTCTCTTAAAAAAAAAAAAAAAAAAAAAAGTCCATTTGCTTCCAAAGACCCGAGCACAGCACGTCTTCCAGAAGTTGATGGCATCGCTGGTTCTCAGTTGCAACAGCCGAGATGTCATCAACACGCGTTCCTCTGCATGCTTCGGCGCAGCCAAAAGCGTTAGCAAATCTGCCGGTCCTTTTTGGTAGCCTTACGCGTTGCAGCCCCGGGGATTGGATTCTGCCCCCAAAGTAAAACCGTATGGGGGATCTCTTCTGTCATGGATTTTTCTCTCCTAGATGTAACTTTAGGAAAAAAAAGTTAAAATTGGATCTACAAACTGCCTTGCGTTGTTTCAGCTGTAACTGCCAACTAGCTGTGGCGTACAATTGCTTAGGTGTGTTTAAGCAGTTAGGTATTTGTTCTGAACGTTGACCAGGAGAGGCAACTGAACGTTACGGGGTGTTTTCCCCCCCGCTCTTTTGACGGAGTGCTCTGAAGTACTTTCTGTCTGGCTTTCAAGGGTGCGTTTCCCTGGCAGTTCAGCAGCATCTCTCTTGGGCGGCGCGGCTGGCCAGATGTCGCTCCTAATGACGTAAGGCGCAAAAAACCCCTGGTCAAATGATAACTGCGTATCTTGGAGACAGATAATCTACTGGTTAAATTAACGCCAAAGGAAAATCCAGTCCTTCTCCAGCAGAAGTATTTTTATTGGATGTTTATAAACACACGCACAGCTTTTTTAGTATGAAGCGAATTGCTGCGATTTGTCCTTTGCTTTTCCTTTTACCCTCGAAAGCGTTACGCTTCGCTTCCAGCTTTGTCGACCGAGCCAGCAAGATGTGCAGCAGCAGCTGCGAGGGCCGTAGCTGTTGCGGCGGACCTGTAAGCGTAGATTCTGATTGCGGTACGCCCTCGTCCTGCAGCCTCGCAGGGTCGTCTCCCTGCAGCCGTGCCGTAAGGAAGGGGTGAGACGTTTTCCAACGCCGGCAAGAGCGTGTGCTTGTATGCGAAGAACATGTTCGGAATCGTACCGGTTAGTCTTAATGCTGATGGGAAGCGTTCAGGTCGCTCTAGCTTTTAAAGGATGTCTTGTATTTGGAGCTGACCTGCTTACCTCGAATCCTCCTTGAGCTCAACTGCTCTCCTCTCCCTTGCTCTGAGTGAATTCCTCTACTCACTGCTGTGCTATTTTTTTCACATGCTGAAATATCGCTTGGGCTTTTTGTTTTTCAGGTGTCTTGTTGCAAGCGTCTCGTGATGCTCGCTAGGTACCCCCCGGCCCAGGTTGGCCTGCCTGTCGTGAAGCGTCCCGAGGGTAAGGGGCCGGCCCCGTGCCTGGAGGCTCCCGGCTCTGTCTCCGGCGGGTGCCCCGCGGGTGCGGCAGCGAGGGCTGCGTGGTGGGGCGAGTCCCGGGCCAAGAGGGAGCGGGGAGGTTCGTTGCCCCGGGGAGCCCGTCCCAGCGCGGGAACGGAGGGGGAGCACGGCAGAGCAGAGCCTGAGCGAGAGGTGCGGCACCGTCCCCCGGCAGGCTCCCCCCGCGGCGTGGGGCAGCCGCCGGCTTGCGGGACGGGGGCCGGGGGGGGCTGCAGCCGTTTGGGGGGGCTGCCCCCATTTTATTTTTCTGGCGGAGCTCCCCTTTTCGGGGGGGGGCGCCTACATATGTAAATGGCATTATTAAAGTAGCTGTTTTCCTTGTTCTGTGCCTTTTTGGGGGGGGTGATTAAAAAGTGTGGAGGGGCCTGGGGGGTGATGATGTCATTTGGGGCCCCCCAACGTCACGGGGGGCGGGGGCGTGATGATGAAACAGAGGAGCAGGTGAGTGGGGGATGAAGGTGTCACGGGGAGGTTTCCCCCCAGAGAAGGGGGGTCACAGTCCCAAAACGCCTGAAAACTCGTGTGTGTGTGTGATTAACCATGTGAAGAACTGGAAATACGGGTGCGAGGCATTGCAGTAGAGAAAAATCTCTCGCCTTTATATATATATATTGAAAAATAATATTCGTTTTTATGTGTGTGTATATATATATGTAAAAGGATTTCAAAATACAAACCTGTACCTGCTATGTTATAGAAATTATTAAAAAATCTCAATGGAGATAGATAGGGTTTTAAAATAAAAAAGAACTTGTCTCTATGTTAAGAAATAAAGGAGTTTAAAATGCAAAAAGAGATGATGTAGGTGAAGGAATTTAAAACAGAAGTCAGTCTGGATAGGTAGAGGTACCTACGCTTACCCTGCGTCACCGAGTAAGCCTAAGTAGGTATCCCGTGTAATCGAAGTAAAGGTTCTATGGAAGTGTAAACAGATAACTAAGTCTAAAGAGGTAGGATGGTAAGTAGATACCGAAGTCTAAAGAGAGAAGTCGAAGATATCAGAGTGTCAAAATATGCAAGTCCAAGAGCAAAATATCCAATATCCAAGAGCAACACAGTTTGGGGCTCCCAGGAAAGCTGAATCCGCCTGGATTTGTGCAGCTGGAAAGCAAGCACAAACACACCACACCGCACACGCACACACTCACACCCCCCACGCCCCCCCCCATTTTAACGCAGAAAACCAAAAATGACCCATTGTTATGATGTGGAAAAGCGCCGGAAAACCCCAGAACTGAATATTTTGGAAAAGCAGAAACCCCCAAGTTTTGTATGATGTAAAAGAAAAAACAAACAACAACAACAAACAAAAAAACCCCAAACGAAAAACCGG
Source organism: Platalea leucorodia (assembly GCF_965183815.1). Taxonomy (NCBI): domain Eukaryota; kingdom Metazoa; phylum Chordata; class Aves; order Pelecaniformes; family Threskiornithidae; genus Platalea; species Platalea leucorodia. The sequence continues at coordinate 2,891 of NW_028121276.1, forward strand.
CGCCAATTTGGGCCAAATCTGGGGTGAACCGCGGACAGTTTGAGGGGCATTGCTGGGGATTATCTGGCGTGGATTCCTTCTCCGGAGCGGAATATCCGTTGTGGGTTATCCCAGGTGAGTTATCTGCTGTGGATTATGCCGGGTGGACCCCCTGGTGTAGGTCATCCCCACCCGTGTCCCCCCGTGCACCTTTGTACCCACACATAGCCGCCGTCCGTCCGTCCGTCCCCGTCTCCTCCCCCCTGTCCTTCTCTGCGCGTCTCTCCGCCCTCCCGAGTGCTCTCCACCCGAACGTCCCCCCACACAAGGTTTTTCCCCCCATGCGGTTTTTTTTTTTTTTTTTTTTTTTCCCTGGGCCGTGCCCCCCGCGTCCCCTGCCCTCCAGTCTCGCGCCCCCGCTCCCCTGCTCCACCCCTCCCCTAACCCCTTTGCTTCTGGACCCCCAGCTCCGCACGGGCCACGGGCAGCCTGGGGAGCTTCACCCCGAGCCGTTCCTTTCCCCCCTGGGCAGCAGCGGTTCTGCCGCTGCTACAGGCAGGCGCTTTCTGGACGGGCGAGGGGCTGGGACGACCGGAGGCTGCCGCACGCTCCGGTCCGAGCGAGACGCTGTTCCCGGGGGACCTGGCGCAGGGAAAGGCGAGGGACTCTCCGCGCTGCCGGTGGCTCTTCAGAAGGGAACCGCGCTCTGGTTTTAGCGGCAGAAGGTGTCGGTCGGGCAGCCGCGTAGCACTGTGCTGAGCGACGGGGCAGGCGTCTGGCTTGTTGGAGTCCAGGCGTGTTTCTCGCCTCGCAGTCTCGATGCCAAAACAAGCAGGGGGTTCAGGTTCCCAAAGCCTTTGGACGTGGGAGCAAGACGACAGCTAGGTCTCTAGCAGCACGGTATTTCAGCCGTGTTGCTTGCTGCAAATGGCTTGCAGGCCAGGAGATGTTGAGAGGGGTCTGAAACAAAGAAAGGGAGCGTGGAAGCGGTTGTTTTAAGGCGGCAAATGAGGCAGCCGAAGGAAGCGAGCGGCTCAGCCGCCGCCTCGGCGGACCAGCCCCTCCAGCCTCCCGAGTCTGGCGCGCCGCAGGCGGTCAAAGCGCAGGCGCCGCGCTCGCTGGCGGGAGCGGCAGGGAGCGCAGAGCTGCGCTGCCGTCCAGAGCGGCGAGGGAACCGGCAGGGCTCTACGGCCATCTGGTGCGGCCAGCCGACGGGCCTCTTTGCTTTCCCTGTTTCACGTCTAATTCCTTTGCGTGCCGCAGGGCAGGGTGGTAAGTAACATCGCGCAGGTCTTATTTAAGTGGCAAGCCCTGCGCGGGAAGCCCGGGGCGTGCGCAGGATGAGCGGAGGGCACCGCGGCAGAGCCCGAGGGTCACCGGCGTATCGCTCGCTCGCAGATCGCGCGCTTGCCGGCGGTCTGCTCGCGTGCACCGCTTCCTGATAATCGTAGCTGCCCCTCTCACACAAAGCAGCTTTCAGTATCTCCTCGCGTGCCTTCAGGATGTCATCAGTGTCGCTTTTTTTTTTCTTTTTTTTTTAATAAAATCTCTCCAGGGTCTGTTGGCTCGCTGGTGTCACTCTCCCACCCCTGATGCCACCTGCAGATGAATCCAGCAATCCCGGGGGCTTACTCTGGGGGCAAAAAAGCCGAGCCAAGGCAAAGGTATTGACCAGGTTCCCTGCGCTGCTTCCCCCGGCTGGGTCCTGGGGTGAGGGGCGCGGAGAGAAAGGGCCAGCAGCCCTCTGCGAGCTGTCAAGTGCAGAGGACTGAAATGCTCGAGCCGCTTGGGTGCTTTTTGGGGGCGAGGCAATGGCTCTGGCTGCGTGGGCTGTGAGCGGGAGCAGGGGCAGAGAAGGGCGAGGCTTGTGGCCCCCCCCCCCCCCCCCCGTAAGGCGGCGGCGGCGGCGGCTGCGGGCGGCCCAAGGCGGGCCGGGGTGCGAGTCCTTTGTCCCCGCGGGGAGCGCTCGGAGCGCGGGGCTCGGTGTGGTGCTGCCGCCTGGCGTCCAAAAGCGGGTACTGCAGCTCGGGTGGCGCCCGGGGGCGGTGGGGCGTTTTGGCCGTGCCTCGGTGCTGCCGCCTGGCGTCCAAAAGCGGGTACTGCAGGCCGGGAGCCGCGCAGGGGCGGTGGCGTCCACGTGCTCCCCGGTGCCGGTGGCCGGTACCGGGCATGCGACAGCGCGGCGCCCGCGGGGCGATGCCGCCGCAGCCGTTGCTGCCTCCCGGTAAGGAAGCGCCGCTCTCGCCGCCCGGGAGGTGCTGGCTGCTGCTGGCACGGCCGCCTCGGCCTCCGCTGCAGCCCCGCCCCGGCCCACGCCCCCGTCCTGGTGTGGAGCGGCCCCGCCCCTAGGGACGGGCCCCGCCCCTGGAGCTCCCCGGCAGGGGAAGGGCACCACCCCTAGCGACAGGCCCCGCCCCTGGAGACCACCCCGTGCGGTGTGTCAGGGCGGAGCTTAGCCGCGGGGGGCGGAGCCTTGCGGTGGTAAGGCGGAGCTTCACCGCGCATGCGCGGTGTGTAGGGGGCGGAGCCTTGCCGCGGGGGGGGCGGAGTTTTGCTCTGAAGGGCGGAGCTTTGGCCGAGCATGCGTGCTGTGTCGGGGGCGGAGCTTAGCCGCGGGGGGCGGAGCGTTGCGGTGGTAAGGCGGAGCTTTGCCACGTGAGGGCGGAGCCTCACTGGCGCATGCGCAGTGCATGGGGGGCGGAGCTTTGCAGCGGGAGGGCGGAGCTTTGCGCTGAAGGGCGGGGCTTTGGCCGAGCATGCGTGCTGTGTCAGGGGCGGAGCTTAGCCGCGGGGGGCGGAGCGCTGCCGTGTGAGGGCGGAGCTCCACGGGCGCATGCGCGCTGTGTCGGGGCGGAGCTTTGCGGCGTGGGGCGGAGCCTTGCCGCGGGGAGGGCGGAGCTTCGCTGGCGCATGCGTGCTGTGTCGGGGGCGGAGCTTAGCCGCGGGGGGCGGAGCGTTGCGGTGGTAAGGCGGAGCTTTGCCGTGTGAGGGCGGAGCTCCACGGGCGCATGCGCGCTGTGTCAGGGCGGAGCTTTGCCGCGTGGGGCGGAGCCTTGCCGCGGGGAGGGCGGAGCTTCGCTGGCGCATGCGTGGTGTGTGCAGGGCGGAGCTTTGCTGCAGAGGGCGGGGTTTGCCGCGGGGAGGGCGGAGCTTCGCCAGCGCATGCGCGGTGCGTCGGGGGCGGGAATCGCGCGCGGTGGGCGGAGGTTCCCCGCGCGGAGGGGCCAGGGTGAGCCCGGGGCGGAGCGGAGCGGTCGTTGGGCTGCGGTTGCAGGCAGCGAGGAGGTGAGCGGGGAAAGCCCCGAGGAGGGCGGCGGGAGGCACGGAGCGGGGAGGGTGCGGTGCCGTGTGGGAGCCGGGCGGACGGAGCTTCCTGGAGCCGGTCCGGGGGGGCGCCGCGCCGAGCCGCGCCGCTCCGGGGCCGGGCGGCGGGGGGGGCGCCGCGCCGCGCCGAGCCGCGCCGCTCCGGGGCCGGGCGGCGGGGGGGGCGCCGCGCCGAGCCGCGCCGCTCCGGGGCCGGGCGGCGGGGGGGGGCGCCGCGCCGAGCCGCGCCGCTCCGGGGCCGGGCGGCGGGGGGGGGCGCCGCGCCGAGCCGCGCCGCTCCGGGGCCGGGCGGCGGGGGGGGGCGCCGCGCCGAGCCGCGCCGCTCCGGGGCCGGGCGGCGGGGGGGGCGCCGCGCCGAGCCGCGCCGCTCCGGGGCCGGGCGGCGGGGGGGGGCGCCGCGCCGAGCCGCGCCGCTCCGGGGCCGGGCGGCGGGGGGGGGCGCCGCGCCGAGCCGCGCCGCTCCGGGGCCGGGCGGCGGGGGGGGGCGCCGCGCCGAGCCGCGCCGCACCGCTTGTGCCGGGCGGTGGGGGAACGCCGCGCCGAGCCGCTCCGCTCCGGGGCCGGGCGGCGGGGGGGGGCGCCGCGCCGAGCCGCGCCGCGCCGCTTGTGCCGGGCGGTGGGGGAGCGCCGCGCTGAGCCGCTGAGCTCCGGGGCCGGGCGGCGGGGGGGCGCCGCGCCGAGCCGCTCCGCTCCGCTCCGGGGCCGGGCGGCGGGGGGGAGCCGCGCCGCGCCGAGCCGCTCCGCTCCGGGGCCGGGCGGCGGGGGGGAGCCGCGCCGCGCCGAGCCGCTCCGCTCCGGGGCCGGGCGGCGGGGGGGAGCCGCGCCGCGCCGAGCCGCTCCGCTCCGGGGCCGGGCGGCGGGGGGGAGCCGCGCCGAGCCGCTCCGCTCCGGGGCCGGGCGGCGGGGGGGCGCCGCGCCGAGCCGCTCCGCTCCGGGGCCGGGCGGCGGGGGGGGCGCCGCGCCGAGCCGCTCCGCTCCGGGGCCGGGCGGCGGGGGGGCGCCGCGCCGAGCCGCTCCGCTCCGGGGCCGGGCGGCGGGGGGGGCGCCGCGCCGAGCCGCTCCGCTCCGGGGCCGGGCGGTGGGGGGGCGCCGGGTCGGCGCCGGTGGGGGGGCGCCGGCCGGAGCCGGTGGCGGGGGCTGCCCGGAGCCGCGCTGGGGGCTAGGCGGGGCTTCCACGTGCGGCGGTGTCGTGGGGAACGGTGTCCCCGCAGGGTCCAAAAACAGGGAGGGCTGCGTCTCGCGGCATTTTGGAGCCCGGGGCTTTTGGTCGGCCACGTTGGTTCCCCGGGCCATGCCGGCAGGTGTAGTTTCTATGGTCGTGGCTGCCGGGCAAACCGCTTCTCTTTTTGCCTCCTCCTTTCCAGTGTCACCTTCTGCGTCCCGTGCAGAAAATCCTGCGTGCTTGATTCCGCTCGCTGCTCAGGTAATGGCGCGTCTGGGGCTGCGGGAGCGGGGAGAAACACTTGCCGGTTCAAGGACGCCACGGGTGCGCCACATCAAAGCCAGAGGAAAGGCAAATCTGCTGCCCGTGCAGAAAAGCCGAGGACAAACTGCAGGTAAGAGAGCGCACCTCGTTCCTGCAGTGCTCCCTTGGGCGTTACGGATGTTTGCCTTCCAGGCAAAAGAACAGACTTTGCTCTAGGAGAAATGAAGAGCTGCCTGTTCCCTTCTTTAGGCTCCGGTGTTTCACTTCTGGTTGGTCGTGCTAATTGGATGGGCGAGCTGGAAATAGCCTTTTGTTTTGATACGCAGAAGTAAATTGTTAGTAATACGCGGTGTCAGTAGAGTTCATTTTTGAGCACCTAGGTGCCAGTGGAAACGTAAGGAATGAAGCTCGATGGGAACTGATACTTAAGTTTAGTTTTCCGTGATTTTTCTTTGCCGTTCGGGCGTGGATGGCACGGTGTCCTGTGGCTCGGTCCACGTTCTGTTCCGTGGAGCCTTCGGTCTAGGACTTTGAAGTAAGGAAGTTTGTCCTTCCAGAAAAGGGCTAGTCGCTCCTAGGATTGAGGTGTGGACTTGCAGAGTCTCTTAGGCACGTGCTCGGAATTGGAGGCGAATTTCACTTGATGTTGCTGCTGTTTGTCTTCACTTTCCTTCCTTTCCCCACGGCTCCATCAGGAGTGGGAGCTCTGAATCATCATTTTGTTTTCAGTCTCAAACACGTTTTTTTACCCAAGGAGGTGCTACGTTTAGAAGTTAATGAGTTTTGTCACAAACGCGTCGGTCGATGCGATTGCGTTGCGATTGTTAAAACCCGCAAAATAACACCAGTCTTACGGATCTGGCCTATTTCTTCCGAACACGGATTCGTCACGTGCAAATCGGGATACGGGTCGTCTGCGCTTCGTGCTGAGACAGGGATGAGCTCCCAAAGGCAAAAAATACAAGGTCGTGGGGGTTGTTTTTGTTTGTATTTGGGGGCGGGGGGGGTGGATTTAAAAGAAAAAAAAGAGCGCAGTGTTGACTGGTGGCAGCCTGCAGAGCTCTTTTGCTGCCCGACCTCTCCTTTTCCTCTCTTGAACTCCTCTTTCGTGGCTGTAATTGTCGTTTGGAGAAGTTCAGAAGAGCGGTTCAGTGACTTGCCTGGATCCGTGTGCCAGTAATACCGGGAAGGGAAGCGCTTGAACCGGTAGCAAATCAAGTTGGCTACAAGCAGAGGTTCTGAAGGAAGAACAACGATAACGGGAAGCAAATAGCAAGTTCCCAAAAAATGGGCGCGTGTCAAACGCATCCGAGTTTTACGGCCAAATGTTGTTTGGCAATATGTTCCAAACGGCTCTTTTTTCCTTCCCTCGGTTGTAGTCTTTGCAAAACTTCACAAAACCAGGAAGCTTGGGACTCCTACCCAGCTTTATGCTACGGGGTTTTTTTTTTTTCCTCTTTCAGCAGAGCGTCAGCTGCCGCCGTTTCACCGTGGTCGCCCTTTCTTCTGCCGTGAAAGTGCAAGACGGACGGAAAGGCTCCATAGCGGTCTGCGAGTACAAGGTACGTCCGCGATGCGTGTCCGTGTTTTTCCTAAGGCGCTTGTAGTACGGACTTCAAAGTTAACGTCAAGAATGTGCCGGCTCTCCTTCCTTCTGTAGTTTTTCTAGGAACTGTTTTAAGGCAGATACTAAAAGTCAAAGAAGGTCTGCGCTGGAGTGTGTTAACGCCTGTGCAAAGTCGGCTTCCCTCCGTTTATTTTGCCTTCCCGAAAGCGCAATCTTGTGTTTCTGTGCGCTTACTAGGAAAGGATATCGGGAAAACCATTTTATCCTGAAAGAGGAAAGGCAATGTTTGCAAGAGTTCAGAAGAAACAGGCTTTGTTTCTGTCATAAAAGCTGTGTGCTTTTTCAGTCAATAAGTTTTTAAAAAGGAGGATTTCAAAATACAAACCTGTATCTGCTGTATTATATAAACTATTAAAAAATAATTTTCTGTCTTTTTCCCTTTTTTCCGTCTCCGTTTTAGTTCACCCATGCGGGTTTTTAAATCACTTCCCGATGTTCTTAATCGCCGCTTCCTCTGAACACTTTCCTGACTCCTTTTCTCCTCTTTGCTGCCTTTATTCCCCTGTATTTCTGTTTTAATTCTTTCTTGTCTTTCCTTAGGGCCCTCGTTTTTTGAATCTTCCTTCTCCGTCCCTCTAGTTCGCTGTCCTGTTTTTTAATTTTCCCACTTATTTCCCTAATCCCTGTGGCTTTTTCCATGTTCTAGGTTGACTTTTCCCCTGGGGGTTTAGCTGGGTTTAATTGTTTCTTCTCTTCCCTTAGTGCCCTCGCTTTCTAAATTTTCCTTCCCTGATGGAGCTCCCTGTCGCTATTTATTAAGTTTTTTCCTTATTCCTTCAGTCGCCCTTGCTGTTCAAAGCGTCCTGCTTTCGGCTGGCAGAGAGTTAAGGTTCTTCCTAGTAGCTGGCACAGTGCTGCCTTTTGGATTGCGGATGAGCATCATGTTGGTAACACGCTGACGTTTTGTTTGTCGCTAAGTAGCGCTGACACCACTCAAGGACCTTTCAGCTTCCCGTGCTCTGCCCGGTGCGCAAGAAGCTGGGAGGCGCCACAGGCAGCTCAGCTGCCCCAGACCGGCCGCAGCGCTATTCCCTACCGTGGGACGTCACGCTCGGTCTGGAAACCGGGGGGCGTTGGCCAGGAGTCAGCGATGGCAGCTCGGGGACGTGCTTGGCATCGGTCGGCGAGTGGTGAGCCCCTGTCTAGTGAAGCGCTTGCTTTGTATACTCTTATTGGTTTATTACTACTACTACTGCTACTACTAGTGTTACTACTATTCTGTTGTCTTTTCCTTCAATTGTTAAACTGTTCTTTACCTTAACCCCCGAGTTTTCTGACTTCCACCCTTGCAATTTTCTCCCGCGTAGCGGCTGCGTGGTGCTTAGCTGCTGGCTGGGGTTAAACCACGACAAAAGCTTCTGTCGACTTGTATTCCGTCTGCCGTTTCCATTTTTTAATTCTTCCTTGTCTCTATTAGTACCTTTGCTTTGTCCGTTTTCTTCCTACGTCTCTCTTTTAGTTCACTGTCCCTGTTTTTCATTTTTTTCTCTTCGTTGCCCTAAGTCCCGTCACTCTTGAAGTTTTTTTTGCTTTTATCCCGTTCCTTGTCTTTAGTTTTCAACGAGTTCTTCTCTTTCCTTAGGGTCCTCCCTTTTAACAGCCTCGGAGGGGGCGTAGCTTCCCGCTGAGGAGCGGTTGGAGGAGGCGAGGTGGTTGTCAGCCGGGTCATCATTTAATAGTAAAGTATGAAATGGCACGTTGATTAATCATTTACCTTTTGGTTTTGTGGGAGCTGTGCTGGCTGCCTTTAGAATCAGCTGAGAATTTGAGGTGAGCTGGGTTGTAGAGGGGAGGCACCCGGGGCTGGCTATTTCACCCGAGCGCCACGGGAACTTTGTGTCTCCTGGCATCCTAGGCGCACCGAGTGACAGTCGCAGCATCTTTCTTTAGAATAGGCGTGGAGCAGGTGAGCGGAGCGGTAGGGTGCTTTTGAGGAGGAGGGTGTCGCAGAAGCGGTTGGCAGTAACCAGACCGATGCTGAATACCAGCGCTGTGTTTTAGTTTGTTAGTGGGTTGTGGGTTTGTGGGTTGGGAGTTTGGTGTTGGTTTTTTTGTTTGTTTTGGTGGTTTTGGTGGTTTTGGTGGTTTTGGTGGTTTTGGTGGTTTTGGTGGTTTTGGTGGTTTTGGTGGTTTTGGTGGTTTTGGTGGTTTTGGTGGTTTTGGTGGTTTTGGTGGTTTTGGTGGTTTTGGTGGTTTTGGTGGTTTTGGTGGTTTTGGTGGTTTTGGTGGTTTTGGTGGTTTTGGTGGTTTTGGTGGTTTTGGTGGTTTTGGTGGTTTTGGTGGTTTTGGTGGTTTTTGTGGTGTTTTTTTTGTTTTTTTTTTTTTTTTTTTGTTTTGTTTTAGATGACGAAGAGGAACTGGGTGAGTGCAGGAATGTTCTAGTTAGGTGTGTGGTGGTTTTCTTTTTTTTTTGAGGGTCGATTCAGATCCCTGGCCCTCTGAAAGCTCAGTTGCGGGATCAGGGCTGAGGAGGTAACAAGGATAGGAATTGCAGGGAGGGGTTATAAAGTTGGTGTCGGGGAGAGGCCTGTCCAGGAGCAGTCTCCTTTGGGAAGGGCAAAGGAGCGGGTTACTGTTGTTAGCGCGCTGCTGACGTTTGCTGAGCAGGGCAGTTCCATCCTGTGTCTGTGCGTTTTGCTTTTGCGTAGTCTGTCTGTCTTCTGTGTCTCGTACCATGGCTTTCTCAGGTCTCGATGTTTCCGTAGCTCTTTGTGATCATCGGGCCCCTCGGTAAGCCTCCCGAGGGTCTCGAACGCATCGCCTCATCGGCATAGCGTTTCTTGAGCCCTGCTTATCTTGCCGTCGTAGCTTAAAGCACGGACGTGTCCGGGAAGCGTCGCGTTCCAGATGTTTCCGAGGGATCGTCTGTTGCGGTGGCCGGCCGGGCGGTCTCCGCAGGTCTGCTTTTGAGAGTTACGTTTCTACGGTCGTCTTCAGGGGTTTCATCCCTGGTTCCTTAATGGTCTTAGGTCTTAAATCCTGGCTTGTCATGCATCCATTTATCTTTTTTAGATGGTAGTTTTATCTCCTGGGCCACGGCAGGCACCGTAGGGGTTCCGTGCCGGAGGCATCTTCCCTACCGGAGTCGTTCCCGCTCGTGATCTTCTCGGGTCTCGAGGTCACGTCGTTTGTGGCATCTGTGTGCAGTGTCTGTCTGTGTGTCGGGGTTGGAGCCGCTCTGCCCAGGAGCGTTGCCATATTGGAGTTGGGGGTAGCATAGCCTCACGGTGATAAGTCCATTTGTACAGTATCTGTAGGCAAAGATTGTACGGGCCATCTCAAGGCAAGCAGCTGTAGACAGGTGCCGCAGTTACTTCTGTTGTGTTTTGCGGGTGCCGGAGGCTGGACCGGCGCACGTAGCGAAGCGTCTTCTTCGCCTTGCCGTAACGGAAGGTGAAACTTGGGAATCGTACGGAGCCCAAGGTTGTTTAGAGGTGCGCGGCGAGGCAGTTGCAGGGATAGCTCTGGAACCGGGGGGCTGTGCTGCAGTGGCAGCTGGGTGGTGTAAGTGTAGTGGTTTGAGTGAGCGGTGGTTGAAGGATTGTTCGGTTCCTGAATGTGCCTAACCTTGTACGTGTGAAGTATTTTATTGCAGGTCGTATGTAATGTTGAGAGTAATTTATTTCATATATACTATAGAATAAAAAAACCCCAGCTGGGGCATTTCCCTCCCCCCCCGCTGCGTTTTTTTTCCCCCGGTCCCGGCTGCTCTGCGAGGCGATGATCATCGCCAAGGTTTGGGCGGAGGTCAGGCTCGGGCCGGGGTTTTCTCAGGCAGGGCGATTTTTTTTTTTTTTTTTTTTTTTTGAGGCCCTCGGGAACACCGTTCCCAGGGAGCGCCGCAGAGGCAGGGCGACGGTCCGTTGTGGCGTGCTGGTGGTGGAATGGATCGGCCGAGACCGAGGCGTGGTTTGGGTGGTAGCTGAATGAGCGGTGCGTTTGGAATGTATCTAACGTTTTATGATGGTGTGGGGGTGCTTTGTTTCTTTGCAGGTTCCAGGTGGAATTGAAATTTTTCCTTTGCAGACATGTAGAAATGAAAACAAAATGACAATTATGACAATTATCCCTGGGAGTCATAATTAATTTAAATTAAAAAAAGAAATTACTCCCAGGGTAGGAGCTGGTTGCTACTGCTGCACCAGCCTTACCCTTTTTTAATTTTTTTTTAGTTCATTTTTTTTATAGTGTTTGTTATTTGTTTTTTTTTCCTTTGTACTATATAAATATGTATACAAATATATACATACACCCTCCCAGGTGGGAGGAAGCAATGATTAAAATAGTAACACCACATCTTCCTATAACAATTCATTCCTCCCACATGGAAGGGCAATTACCATCTTGTTATGAAACTGAATCAACTAATTATTCAAAGCAGTTACATTTTTCTGGCACCCCCTACAAAACAAAAGAAACAATAAACAACGAGAAATGCAAACACAATCATTCAAACAAAATTGTACACAGCACACAAAAGTGTAAAAAGCAAAACCCAGCGCGGCAAAAAACGAACTCGTCCAAAGCACCAAACTAGCCGACACAGTCCTCCCGGATGACAGAGAAGGTCCTCCAGAGCATAGAGATGAGCCAGAAAGTCCTCCCCGATGATAAAGACTGTCCTTCAGACCATAGAGCTGCAAGGAGAAGTCCTCCCGGAGTATAGAGCGGCTCCGCAGACCATCGAGATGACAGCGAAAGTCGACCCAGACGATAGAGAAGGTCGTCCAGAGCATAGAGATGAAACCAGAGGTCCCCTGGATGATCCAGAAGGTCGCCGAGCGCCTCGAGATTAAACTGGCGGTCCCAACCGGCGCATGCGCGGTGCGCCGGGGGCGGGCATGGGGCGGTGGGCGGAGGTTCCCCGCGCGGAGCGGAGCGGCGCGGTCGTTGGGCTGCGGCTGCAGGCAGCGAGGAGGTGAGCGGGGAAAGCCCCGAGGAGGACGGCGGTGCCTGCGGGGGAGCGGCCGGGCCGGCGGGAGGCACGGAGCGGGGAAGGTGCGGTGCCGTGTGGGAGCCGGCGGGCGGAGCTTCCTGGAGCCGGTCGGGGCTGGGGGCGCCGCGCCGCTCCGCTCGGGGGGCCGGGCGGCGGGGAGGCGCCGCGCCGAGCCGCGCCGCTCCGGGGCCGGGCGGCGGGGGGGGCGCCGCGCCGAGCCGCGCCGCTCCGGGGCCGGGCGGCGGGGAGGCGCCGCGCCGAGCCGCGCCGCTCCGGGGCCGGGCGGCGGGGAGGCGCCGAGCCGCGCCGCTCCGGGGCCGGGCGGCGGGGAGGCGCGGCGCCGAGCCGCGCCGCTCCGGGGCCGGGCGGCGGGGAGGCGCCGCGCCGAGCCGCGCCGCTCCGGGGCCGGGCGGCGGGGGGGCGCCGCGCCGAGCCGAGCCGCGCCGCGCCGCTCCGGGGCCGGGCGGCGGGGAGGCGACGCGCCGAGCCGCGCCGCTCCGGGGCCGGGCGGCGGGGAGGCGCCGAGCCGCGCCGCTCCGGGGCCGGGCGGCGGGGAGGCGCCGAGCCGCGCCGCTCCGGGGCCGGGCGGCGGGGAGGCGCCGAGCCGCGCCGCTCCGGGGCCGGGCGGCGGGGAGGCGCGGCGCCGAGCCGCGCCGCTCCGGGGCCGGGCGGCGGGGAGGCGCCGCGCCGAGCCGCGCCGCTCCGGGGCCGGGCGGCGGGGGGGCGCCGCGCCGCGCCGCGCCGCGCCGCTCCGGGGCCGGGCGGCGGGGAGGCGACGCGCCGAGCCGCGCCGCTCCGGGGCCGGGCGGCGGGGGTCGCCGGGTCGGCGCCGGTGGTGGGAGGCCGGCCGGAGCCTGTGGCGGGGGCTGCCCGGAGCCGTGCTGGGGGCTCGGCGGGGCTTCCACGTGCGGCGATGGCGTGGGGAACGGTGTCCCCGCAGGGTCAAAAGCAGGGAGGGCTGCGTCTCGCGGCATCTTGGAGCCCGGGGCTTTTGGTCGGTCACGTTGGTTCCCCGGGCCATGCCGGCAGGTGTAGTTTCTATGGTCGTGGCTGCCGGGCAAACCGCTTCTCTTTTTGCCTCCTCCTTTCCAGTGTCACCTTCTGCGTCCCGTGCAGAAAATCCTGCGTGCTTGATTCCGCTCGCTGCTCAGGTAATGGCGCGTCTGGGGCTGCGGGAGCGGGGAGAAATACTTGCCGGTTCAAGGACGCCACGGGTGCGCCACATCAAAGCCAGAGGAAGGGCAAATCTGCTGCCCGTGCAGAAAAGCCGAGGACAAACTGCAGGTAAGAGAGCGCACCTCGTTCCTGCAGTGCTCCCTTGGGAGTTACGGTGTTTGCCTTCCAGGCAAAAGAACAGACTTTGCTCTAGGAGAAATGAAGAGCTGCCTGTTCCCTTCTTTAGGCTCCGGTGTTTCACTTCTGGTTGGTCGTGCTAATTGGATGGGCGAGCTGGAAATAGCCTTTTGTTTTGATACGCAGAAGTAAATTGTTAGTAATACGCGGTGTCAGTAGAGTTCATTTTTGAGCACCTAGGTGCCAGTGGAAACGTAAGGAATGAAGCTCGATGGGAACTGATACTTAAGTTTAGTTTTCCGTGATTTTTCTTTGCCGTTCGGGCGTGGATGGCACGGTGTCCTGTGGCTCGGTCCACGTTCTGTTCCGTGGAGCCTTCGGTCTAGGACTTTGAAGTAAGGAAGTTTGTCCTTCCAGAAAAGGGCTAGTCGCTCCTAGGATTGAGGTGTGGACTTGCAGAGTCTCTTAGGCACGTGCTCGGAATTGGAGGCGAATTTCACTTGATGTTGCTGCTGTTTGTCTTCACTTTCCTTCCTTTCCCCACGGCTCCATCAGGAGTGGGAGCTCTGAATCATCATTTTGTTTTCAGTCTCAAACACGTTTTTTTACCCAAGGAGGTGCTACGTTTAGAAGTTAATGAGTTTTGTCACAAACGCGTCGGTCGATGCGATTGCGTTGCGATTGTTAAAACCCGCAAAATAACACCAGTCTTACGGATCTGGCCTATTTCTTCCGAACACGGATTCGTCACGTGCAAATCGGGATACGGGTCGTCTGCGCTTCGTGCTGAGACAGGGATGAGCTCCCAAAGGCAAAAAATACAAGGTCGTGGGGGTTGTTTTTGTTTGTATTTGGGGGCGGGGGAGGGTGGATTTAAAAGAGAAAAAAGAGCGCAGTGTTGACTGGTGGCAGCCTGCAGGGCTCTTTTGCTGCCCGACCTCTCCTTTTCCTCTCTTGAACTCCTCTTTCGTGGCTGTAATTGTCGTTTGGAGAAGTTCAGAAGAGCGGTTCAGTGACTTGCCTGGGTCCGTGTGCCAGTAATACCGGGAAGGGAAGCGCTTGAACCGGTAGCAAATCAAGTTGGCTACAAGCAGAGGTTCTGAAGGAAGAACAACGATAACGGGAAGCAAATAGCAAGTTCCCAAAAAATGGGCGCGTGTCAAACGCATCCGAGTTTTACGGCCAAATGTTGTTTGGCAATATGTTCCAAACGGCTCTTTTTTCCTTCCCTCGGTTGTAGTCTTTGCAAAACTTCACAAAACCAGGAAGCTTGGGACTCCTACCCAGCTTTATGCTACGGGTTTTTTTTTTTTCCTCTTTCAGCAGAGCGTCAGCTGCCGCCGTTTCACCGTGGTCGCCCTTTCTTCTGCCGTGAAAGTGCAAGACGGACGGAAAGGCTCCATAGCGGTCTGCGAGTACAAGGTACGTCCGCGATGCGTGTCCGCGTTTTTCCTAAGGCGCTTGTAGTACGGACTTCAAAGTTAACGTCAAGAATGTGCCGGCTCTCCTTCCTTCTGTAGTTTTTCTAGGAACTGTTTTAAGGCAGATACTAAAAGTCAAAGAAGGTCTGCGCTGGAGTGTGTTAACGCCTGTGCAGAATCGGCTTCCCTCCGTTTATTTTGCCTTCCCGAAAGCGCAATCTTGTGTTTCTGTGCGCTTACTAGGAAATGCTATTGGGAAAATAATTGCGTCGTAAAAGAGGAAAGACAATGTTTGTGAGAGTTCAGGCGTTCGGAAGAAACAGGCTTTGTTTTTGTCATAAAAGCTGTGTGCTTTTTCAGTCAATAAGTTTTTAAAATATCTTACAGTAGGTCTTGAAAAGCTTACTGCGATACTAGCGTCCGTACTAAAAGCGATCAAGGTCCAAGGAGAGACGTGGACAAAAGAGGAGGAATCGGCGTCGCTTTCCCGAGAAGCATTGCCAGCCTTGTAAGTAGCGACAGCGAGTCCTGACGTGGTTTCGGTGAGTTACTGCTTCGGCAGCCTCCTTTTTTCTTAACCTACAGCGTGTGATTTCTTACTTCAGCTGGAAAGAGATTTTCCAGAATGGAAATCTTTCTCATTCAAAGAAGTTGTGTTTTATGAACTCCCCATCAGAGTGGGGATCTTCAGAGATGATGCGCTTGGCAGTGGAAGTCAGCAGCAGCAAGACTTTCCACTCTCTTAAAAAAAAAAAAAAAAAAAAAAGTCCATTTGCTTCCAAAGACCCGAGCACAGCACGTCTTCCAGAAGTTGATGGCATCGCTGGTTCTCAGTTGCAACAGCCGAGATGTCATCAACACGCGTTCCTCTGCATGCTTCGGCGCAGCCAAAAGCGTTAGCAAATCTGCCGGTCCTTTTTGGTAGCCTTACGCGTTGCAGCCCCGGGGATTGGATTCTGCCCCCAAAGTAAAACCGTATGGGGGATCTCTTCTGTCATGGATTTTTCTCTCCTAGATGTAACTTTAGGAAAAAAAAGTTAAAATTGGATCTACAAACTGCCTTGCGTTGTTTCAGCTGTAACTGCCAACTAGCTGTGGCGTACAATTGCTTAGGTGTGTTTAAGCAGTTAGGTATTTGTTCTGAACGTTGACCAGGAGAGGCAACTGAACGTTACGGGGTGTTTTCCCCCCCGCTCTTTTGACGGAGTGCTCTGAAGTACTTTCTGTCTGGCTTTCAAGGGTGCGTTTCCCTGGCAGTTCAGCAGCATCTCTCTTGGGCGGCGCGGCTGGCCAGATGTCGCTCCTAATGACGTAAGGCGCAAAAAACCCCTGGTCAAATGATAACTGCGTATCTTGGAGACAGATAATCTACTGGTTAAATTAACGCCAAAGGAAAATCCAGTCCTTCTCCAGCAGAAGTATTTTTATTGGATGTTTATAAACACACGCACAGCTTTTTTAGTATGAAGCGAATTGCTGCGATTTGTCCTTTGCTTTTCCTTTTACCCTCGAAAGCGTTACGCTTCGCTTCCAGCTTTGTCGACCGAGCCAGCAAGATGTGCAGCAGCAGCTGCGAGGGCCGTAGCTGTTGCGGCGGACCTGTAAGCGTAGATTCTGATTGCGGTACGCCCTCGTCCTGCAGCCTCGCAGGGTCGTCTCCCTGCAGCCGTGCCGTAAGGAAGGGGTGAGACGTTTTCCAACGCCGGCAAGAGCGTGTGCTTGTATGCGAAGAACATGTTCGGAATCGTACCGGTTAGTCTTAATGCTGATGGGAAGCGTTCAGGTCGCTCTAGCTTTTAAAGGATGTCTTGTATTTGGAGCTGACCTGCTTACCTCGAATCCTCCTTGAGCTCAACTGCTCTCCTCTCCCTTGCTCTGAGTGAATTCCTCTACTCACTGCTGTGCTATTTTTTTCACATGCTGAAATATCGCTTGGGCTTTTTGTTTTTCAGGTGTCTTGTTGCAAGCGTCTCGTGATGCTCGCTAGGTACCCCCCGGCCCAGGTTGGCCTGCCTGTCGTGAAGCGTCCCGAGGGTAAGGGGCCGGCCCCGTGCCTGGAGGCTCCCGGCTCTGTCTCCGGCGGGTGCCCCGCGGGTGCGGCAGCGAGGGCTGCGTGGTGGGGCGAGTCCCGGGCCAAGAGGGAGCGGGGAGGTTCGTTGCCCCGGGGAGCCCGTCCCAGCGCAGGAACGGAGGGGGAGCACGGCAGAGCAGAGCCTGAGCGAGAGGTGCGGCACCGTCCCCCGGCAGGCTCCCCCCGCGGCGTGGGGCAGCCGCCGGCTTGCGGGACGGGGGCCGGGGGGGGCTGCAGCCGTTTGGGGGGGCTGCCCCCATTTTATTTTTCTGGCGGAGCTCCCCTTTTCGGGGGGGGGCGCCTACATATGTAAATGGCATTATTAAAGTAGCTGTTTTCCTTGTTCTGTGCCTTTTTGGGGGGGGTGATTAAAAAGTGTGGAGGGGCCTGGGGGGTGATGATGTCATTTGGGGCCCCCCAACGTCACGGGGGGCGGGGGCGTGATGATGAAACAGAGGAGCAGGTGAGTGGGGGATGAAGGTGTCACGGGGAGGTTTCCCCCCAGAGAAGGGGGGTCACAGTCCCAAAACGCCTGAAAACTCGTGTGTGTGTGTGATTAACCATGTGAAGAACTGGAAATACGGGTGCGAGGCATTGCAGTAGAGAAAAATCTCTCGCCTTTATATATATATATTGAAAAATAATATTCGTTTTTATGTGTGTGTATATATATATGTAAAAGGATTTCAAAATACAAACCTGTACCTGCTATGTTATAGAAATTATTAAAAAATCTCAATGGAGATAGATAGGGTTTTAAAATAAAAAAGAACTTGTCTCTATGTTAAGAAATAAAGGAGTTTAAAATGCAAAAAGAGATGATGTAGGTGAAGGAATTTAAAACAGAAGTCAGTCTGGATAGGTAGAGGTACCTACGCTTACCCTGCGTCACCGAGTAAGCCTAAGTAGGTATCCCGTGTAATCGAAGTAAAGGTTCTATGGAAGTGTAAACAGATAACTAAGTCTAAAGAGGTAGGATGGTAAGTAGATACCGAAGTCTAAAGAGAGAAGTCGAAGATATCAGAGTGTCAAAATATGCAAGTCCAAGAGCAAAATATCCAATATCCAAGAGCAACACAGTTTGGGGCTCCCAGGAAAGCTGAATCCGCCTGGATTTGTGCAGCTGGAAAGCAAGCACAAACACACCACACCGCACACGCACACACTCACACCCCCCACGCCCCCCCCCATTTTAACGCAGAAAACCAAAAATGACCCATTGTTATGATGTGGAAAAGCGCCGGAAAACCCCAGAACTGAATATTTTGGAAAAGCAGAAACCCCCAAGTTTTGTATGATGTAAAAGAAAAAACAAACAACAACAACAAACAAAAAAACCCCAAACGAAAAACCGGCGCCAATTTGGGCCAAATCTGGGGTGAACCGCGGACAGTTTGAGGGGCATTGCTGGGGATTATCTGGCGTGGATTCCTTCTCCGGAGCGGAATATCCGTTGTGGGTTATCCCAGGTGAGTTATCTGCTGTGGATTATGCCGGGTGGACCCCCTGGTGTAGGTCATCCCCACCCGTGTCCCCCCGTGCACCTTTGTACCCACACATAGCCGCCGTCCGTCCGTCCGTCCCCGTCTCCTCCCCCCTGTCCTTCTCTGCGCGTCTCTCCGCCCTCCCGAGTGCTCTCCACCCGAACGTCCCCCCACACAAGGTTTTTCCCCCCATGCGGTTTTTTTTTTTTTTTTTTTTTTTTCCCTGGGCTGTGCCCCCCGTGTCCCCTGCCCTCCAGTCTCGCGCCCCCGCTCCCCTGCTCCACCCCTCCCCTAACCCCTTTGCTTCTGGACCCCCAGCTCCGCACGGGCCACGGGCAGCCTGGGGAGCTTCACCCCGAGCCGTTCCTTTCCCCCCTGGGCAGCAGCGGTTCTGCCGCTGCTACAGGCAGGCGCTTTCTGGACGGGCGAGGGGCTGGGACGACCGGAGGCTGCCGCACGCTCCGGTCCGAGCGAGACGCTGTTCCCGGGGGACCTGGCGCAGGGAAAGGCGAGGGACTCTCCGCGCTGCCGGTGGCTCTTCAGAAGGGAACCGCGCTCTGGTTTTAGCGGCAGAAGGTGTCGGTCGGGCAGCCGCGTAGCACTGTGCTGAGCGACGGGGCAGGCGTCTGGCTTGTTGGAGTCCAGGCGTGTTTCTCGCCTCGCAGTCTCGATGCCAAAACAAGCAGGGGGTTCAGGTTCCCAAAGCCTTTGGACGTGGGAGCAAGACGACAGCTAGGTCTCTAGCAGCACGGTATTTCAGCCGTGTTGCTTGCTGCAAATGGCTTGCAGGCCAGGAGATGTTGAGAGGGGTCTGAAACAAAGAAAGGGAGCGTGGAAGCGGTTGTTTTAAGGCGGCAAATGCAGCCGAAGGAAGCGAGCGGCTCAGCCGCCGCCTCGGCGGACCAGCCCCTCCAGCCTCCCGAGTCTGGCGCGCCGCAGGCGGTCAAAGCGCAGGCGCCGCGCTCGCTGGCGGGAGCGGCAGGGAGCGCAGAGCTGCGCTGCCGTCCAGAGCGGCGAGGGAACCGGCAGGGCTCTACGGCCATCTGGTGCGGCCAGCCGACGGGCCTCTTTGCTTTCCCTGTTTCACGTCTAATTCCTTTGCGTGCCGCAGGGCAGGGTGGTAAGTAACATCGCGCAGGTCTTATTTAAGTGGCAAGCCCTGCGCGGGAAGCCCGGGGCGTGCGCAGGATGAGCGGAGGGCACCGCGGCAGAGCCCGAGGGTCACCGGCGTATCGCTCGCTCGCAGATCGCGCGCTTGCCGGCGGTCTGCTCGCGTGCACCGCTTCCTGATAATCGTAGCTGCCCCTCTCACACAAAGCAGCTTTCAGTATCTCCTCGCGTGCCTTCAGGATGTCATCAGTGTCGCTTTTTTTTTTCTTTTTTTTTTAATAAAATCTCTCCAGGGTCTGTTGGCTCGCTGGTGTCACTCTCCCACCCCTGATGCCACCTGCAGATGAATCCAGCAATCCCGGGGGCTTACTCTGGGGGCAAAAAAGCCGAGCCAAGGCAAAGGTATTGACCAGGTTCCCTGCGCTGCTTCCCCCGGCTGGGTCCTGGGGTGAGGGGCGCGGAGAGAAAGGGCCAGCAGCCCTCTGCGAGCTGTCAAGTGCAGAGGACTGAAATGCTCGAGCCGCTTGGGTGCTTTTTGGGGGCGAGGCAATGGCTCTGGCTGCGTGGGCTGTGAGCGGGAGCAGGGGCAGAGAAGGGCGAGGCTTGTGGCCCCCCCCCCCCCCCCCCGTAAGGCGGCGGCGGCGGCGGCTGCGGGCGGCCCAAGGCGGGCCGGGGTGCGAGTCCTTTGTCCCCGCGGGGAGCGCTCGGAGCGCGGGGCTCGGTGTGGTGCTGCCGCCTGGCGTCCAAAAGCGGGTACTGCAGCTCGGGTGGCGCCCGGGGGCGGTGGGGCGTTTTGGCCGTGCCTCGGTGCTGCCGCCTGGCGTCCAAAAGCGGGTACTGCAGGCCGGGAGCCGCGCAGGGGCGGTGGCGTCCACGTGCTCCCCGGTGCCGGTGGCCGGTACCGGGCATGCGACAGCGCGGCGCCCGCGGGGCGATGCCGCCGCAGCCGTTGCTGCCTCCCGGTAAGGAAGCGCCGCTCTCGCCGCCCGGGAGGTGCTGGCTGCTGCTGGCACGGCCGCCTCGGCCTCCGCTGCAGCCCCGCCCCGGCCCACGCCCCCGTCCTGGTGTGGAGCGGCCCCGCCCCTAGCGACGGGCCCCGCCCCTGGAGCTCCCCGGCAGGGGAAGGGCACCACCCCTAGCGACAGGCCCCGCCCCTGGAGACCACCCCGTGCGGTGTGTCAGGGCGGAGCTTAGCCGCGGGGGGCGGAGCCTTGCGGTGGTAAGGCGGAGCTTCACCGCGCATGCGCGGTGTGTAGGGGGCGGAGCCTTGCCGCGGGGGGGGCGGAGTTTTGCTCTGAAGGGCGGAGCTTTGGCCGAGCATGCGTGCTGTGTCGGGGGCGGAGCTTAGCCGCGGGGGGCGGAGCGTTGCGGTGGTAAGGCGGAGCTTTGCCACGTGAGGGCGGAGCCTCACTGGCGCATGCGCAGTGCATGGGGGGGCGGAGCTTTGCAGCGGGAGGGCGGAGCTTTGCGCTGAAGGGCGGGGCTTTGGCCGAGCATGCGTGCTGTGTCAGGGGCGGAGCTTAGCCGCGGGGGGCGGAGCGCTGCCGTGTGAGGGCGGAGCTCCACGGGCGCATGCGCGCTGTGTCGGGGCGGAGCTTTGCGGCGTGGGGCGGAGCCTTGCCGCGGGGAGGGCGGAGCTTCGCTGGCGCATGCGTGCTGTGTCGGGGGCGGAGCTTAGCCGCGGGGGGCGGAGCGTTGCGGTGGTAAGGCGGAGCTTTGCCGTGTGAGGGCGGAGCTCCACGGGCGCATGCGCGCTGTGTCAGGGCGGAGCTTTGCCGCGTGGGGCGGAGCCTTGCCGCGGGGAGGGCGGAGCTTCGCTGGCGCATGCGTGGTGTGTGCAGGGCGGAGCTTTGCTGCAGAGGGCGGGGTTTGCCGCGGGGAGGGCGGAGCTTCGCCAGCGCATGCGCGGTGCGTCGGGGGCGGGAATCGCGCGCGGTGGGCGGAGGTTCCCCGCGCGGAGGGGCCAGGGTGAGCCCGGGGCGGAGCGGAGCGGTCGTTGGGCTGCGGTTGCAGGCAGCGAGGAGGTGAGCGGGGAAAGCCCCGAGGAGGGCGGCGGGAGGCACGGAGCGGGGAGGGTGCGGTGCCGTGTGGGAGCCGGGCGGACGGAGCTTCCTGGAGCCGGTCCGGGGGGGCGCCGCGCCGAGCCGCGCCGCTCCGGGGCCGGGCGGCGGGGGGGGCGCCGCGCCGAGCCGCGCCGCTCCGGGGCCGGGCGGCGGGGGGGGGCGCCGCGCCGAGCCGCGCCGCTCCGGGGCCGGGCGGCGGGGGGGGGCGCCGCGCCGAGCCGCGCCGCTCCGGGGCCGGGCGGCGGGGGGGGGCGCCGCGCCGAGCCGCGCCGCTCCGGGGCCGGGCGGCGGGGGGGGCGCCGCGCCGAGCCGCGCCGCTCCGGGGCCGGGCGGCGGGGGGGGGCGCCGCGCCGAGCCGCGCCGCTCCGGGGCCGGGCGGCGGGGGGGGCGCCGCGCCGAGCCGCGCCGCTCCGGGGCCGGGCGGCGGGGGGGGGCGCCGCGCCGAGCCGCGCCGCTCCGGGGCCGGGCGGCGGGGGGGGCGCCGCGCCGAGCCGCGCCGCTCCGGGGCCGGGCGGCGGGGGGGGCGCCGCGCCGAGCCGCGCCGCTCCGGGGCCGGGCGGCGGGGGGGGCGCCGCGCCGAGCCGCGCCGCACCGCTTGTGCCGGGCGGTGGGGGAACGCCGCGCCGAGCCGCTGAGCTCCGGGGCCGGGCGGCGGGGGGGCGCCGCGCCGAGCCGCTCCGCTCCGCTCCGGGGCCGGGCGGCGGGGGGGAGCCGCGCCGCGCCGAGCCGCTCCGCTCCGGGGCCGGGCGGCGGGGGGGAGCCGCGCCGCGCCGAGCCGCTCCGCTCCGGGGCCGGGCGGCGGGGGGGAGCCGCGCCGCGCCGAGCCGCTCCGCTCCGGGGCCGGGCGGCGGGGGGGGCGCCGCGCCGAGCCGCTCCGCTCCGGGGCCGGGCGGCGGGGGGGCGCCGCGCCGAGCCGCTCCGCTCCGGGGCCGGGCGGCGGGGGGGCGCCGCGCCGAGCCGCTCCGCTCCGGGGCCGGGCGGCGGGGGGGGCGCCGCGCCGAGCCGCTCCGCTCCGGGGCCGGGCGGCGGGGGGGGCGCCGCGCCGAGCCGCTCCGCTCCGGGGCCGGGCGGCGGGGGGGCGCCGCGCCGAGCCGCTCCGCTCCGGGGCCGGGCGGTGGGGGGGCGCCGGGTCGGCGCCGGTGGGGGGGCGCCGGCCGGAGCCGGTGGCGGGGGCTGCCCGGAGCCGCGCTGGGGGCTCGGCGGGGCTTCCACGTGCGGCGGTGTCGTGGGGAACGGTGTCCCCGCAGGGTCCAAAAACAGGGAGGGCTGCGTCTCGCGGCATTTTGGAGCCCGGGGCTTTTGGTCGGCCACGTTGGTTCCCCGGGCCATGCCGGCAGGTGTAGTTTCTATGGTCGTGGCTGCCGGGCAAACCGCTTCTCTTTTTGCCTCCTCCTTTCCAGTGTCACCTTCTGCGTCCCGTGCAGAAAATCCTGCGTGCTTGATTCCGCTCGCTGCTCAGGTAATGGCGCGTCTGGGGCTGCGGGAGCGGGGAGAAACACTTGCCGGTTCAAGGACGCCACGGGTGCGCCACATCAAAGCCAGAGGAAAGGCAAATCTGCTGCCCGTGCAGAAAAGCCGAGGACAAACTGCAGGTAAGAGAGCGCACCTCGTTCCTGCAGTGCTCCCTTGGGCGTTACGGATGTTTGCCTTCCAGGCAAAAGAACAGACTTTGCTCTAGGAGAAATGAAGAGCTGCCTGTTCCCTTCTTTAGGCTCCGGTGTTTCACTTCTGGTTGGTCGTGCTAATTGGATGGGCGAGCTGGAAATAGCCTTTTGTTTTGATACGCAGAAGTAAATTGTTAGTAATACGCGGTGTCAGTAGAGTTCATTTTTGAGCACCTAGGTGCCAGTGGAAACGTAAGGAATGAAGCTCGATGGGAACTGATACTTAAGTTTAGTTTTCCGTGATTTTTCTTTGCCGTTCGGGCGTGGATGGCACGGTGTCCTGTGGCTCGGTCCACGTTCTGTTCCGTGGAGCCTTCGGTCTAGGACTTTGAAGTAAGGAAGTTTGTCCTTCCAGAAAAGGGCTAGTCGCTCCTAGGATTGAGGTGTGGACTTGCAGAGTCTCTTAGGCACGTGCTCGGAATTGGAGGCGAATTTCACTTGATGTTGCTGCTGTTTGTCTTCACTTTCCTTCCTTTCCCCACGGCTCCATCAGGAGTGGGAGCTCTGAATCATCATTTTGTTTTCAGTCTCAAACACGTTTTTTTACCCAAGGAGGTGCTACGTTTAGAAGTTAATGAGTTTTGTCACAAACGCGTCGGTCGATGCGATTGCGTTGCGATTGTTAAAACCCGCAAAATAACACCAGTCTTACGGATCTGGCCTATTTCTTTCGAACACGGATTCGTCACGTGCAAATCGGGATACGGGTCGTCTGCGCTTCGTGCTGAGACAGGGATGAGCTCCCAAAGGCAAAAAATACAAGGTCGTGGGGGTTGTTTTTGTTTGTATTTGGGGGCGGGGGGGGTGGATTTAAAAGAAAAAAAAGAGCGCAGTGTTGACTGGTGGCAGCCTGCAGAGCTCTTTTGCTGCCCGACCTCTCCTTTTCCTCTCTTGAACTCCTCTTTCGTGGCTGTAATTGTCGTTTGGAGAAGTTCAGAAGAGCGGTTCAGTGACTTGCCTGGGTCCGTGTGCCAGTAATACCGGGAAGGGAAGCGCTTGAACCGGTAGCAAATCAAGTTGGCTACAAGCAGAGGTTCTGAAGGAAGAACAACGATAACGGGAAGCAAATAGCAAGTTCCCAAAAAATGGGCGCGTGTCAAACGCATCCGAGTTTTACGGCCAAATGTTGTTTGGCAATATGTTCCAAACGGCTCTTTTTTCCTTCCCTCGGTTGTAGTCTTTGCAAAACTTCACAAAACCAGGAAGCTTGGGACTCCTACCCAGCTTTATGCTACGGGGTTTTTTTTTTTTCCTCTTTCAGCAGAGCGTCAGCTGCCGCCGTTTCACCGTGGTCGCCCTTTCTTCTGCCGTGAAAGTGCAAGACGGACGGAAAGGCTCCATAGCGGTCTGCGAGTACAAGGTACGTCCGCGATGCGTGTCCGCGTTTTTCCTAAGGCGCTTGTAGTACGGACTTCAAAGTTAACGTCAAGAATGTGCCGGCTCTCCTTCCTTCTGTAGTTTTTCTAGGAACTGTTTTAAGGCAGATACTAAAAGTCAAAGAAGGTCTGCGCTGGAGTGTGTTAACGCCTGTGCAAAGTCGGCTTCCCTCCGTTTATTTTGCCTTCCCGAAAGCGCAATCTTGTGTTTCTGTGCGCTTACTAGGAAAGGATATCGGGAAAACCATTTTATCCTGAAAGAGGAAAGGCAATGTTTGCAAGAGTTCAGAAGAAACAGGCTTTGTTTCTGTCATAAAAGCTGTGTGCTTTTTCAGTCAATAAGTTTTTAAAAAGGAGGATTTCAAAATACAAACCTGTATCTGCTGTATTATATAAACTATTAAAAAATAATTTTCTGTCTTTTTCCCTTTTTTCCGTCTCCGTTTTAGTTCACCCATGCGGGTTTTTAAATCACTTCCCGATGTTCTTAATCGCCGCTTCCTCTGAACACTTTCCTGACTCCTTTTCTCCTCTTTGCTGCCTTTATTCCCCTGTATTTCTGTTTTAATTCTTTCTTGTCTTTCCTTAGGGCCCTCGTTTTTTGAATCTTCCTTCTCCGTCCCTCTAGTTCGCTGTCCTGTTTTTTAATTTTCCCACTTATTTCCCTAATCCCTGTGGCTTTTTCCATGTTCTAGGTTGACTTTTCCCCTGGGGGTTTAGCTGGGTTTAATTGTTTCTTCTCTTCCCTTAGTGCCCTCGCTTTCTAAATTTTCCTTCCCTGATGGAGCTCCCTGTCGCTATTTATTAAGTTTTTTCCTTATTCCTTCAGTCGCCCTTGCTGTTCAAAGCGTCCTGCTTTCGGCTGGCAGAGAGTTAAGGTTCTTCCTAGTAGCTGGCACAGTGCTGCCTTTTGGATTGCGGATGAGCATCATGTTGGTAACGCGCTGACGTTTTGTTTGTCGCTAAGTAGCGCTGACACCACTCAAGGACCTTTCAGCTTCCCGTGCTCTGCCCGGTGCGCAAGAAGCTGGGAGGCGCCACAGGCAGCTCAGCTGCCCCAGACCGGCCGCAGCGCTATTCCCTACCGTGGGACGTCACGCTCGGTCTGGAAACTGGGGGGCGTTGGCCAGGAGTCAGCGATGGCAGCTCGGGGACGTGCTTGGCATCGGTCGGCGAGTGGTGAGCCCCTGTCTAGTGAAGCGCTTGCTTTGTATACTCTTATTGGTTTATTACTACTACTACTGCTACTACTAGTGTTACTACTATTCTGTTGTCTTTTCCTTCAATTGTTAAACTGTTCTTTACCTTAACCCCCGAGTTTTCTGACTTCCACCCTTGCAATTTTCTCCCGCGTAGCGGCTGCGTGGTGCTTAGCTGCTGGCTGGGGTTAAACCACGACAAAAGCTTCTGTCGACTTGTATTCCGTCTGCCGTTTCCATTTTTTAATTCTTCCTTGTCTCTATTAGTACCTTTGCTTTGTCCGTTTTCTTCCTACGTCTCTCTTTTAGTTCACTGTCCCTGTTTTTCATTTTTTTCTCTTCGTTGCCCTAAGTCCCGTCACTCTTGAAGTTTTTTTTGCTTTTATCCCGTTCCTTGTCTTTAGTTTTCAACGAGTTCTTCTCTTTCCTTAGGGTCCTCCCTTTTAACAGCCTCGGAGGGGGCGTAGCTTCCCGCTGAGGAGCGGTTGGAGGAGGCGAGGTGGTTGTCAGCCGGGTCATCATTTAATAGTAAAGTATGAAATGGCACGTTGATTAATCATTTACCTTTTGGTTTTGTGGGAGCTGTGCTGGCTGCCTTTAGAATCAGCTGAGAATTTGAGGTGAGCTGGGTTGTAGAGGGGAGGCACCCGGGGCTGGCTATTTCACCCGAGCGCCACGGGAACTTTGTGTCTCCTGGCATCCTAGGCGCACCGAGTGACAGTCGCAGCATCTTCCTTTAGAATAGGCGTGGAGCAGGTGAGCGGAGCGGTACGGTGCTTTTGAGGAGGAGGGTGTCGCAGAAGCGGTTGGCAGTAACCAGACCGATGCTGAATACCAGCGCTGTGTTTTAGTTTGTTAGTGGGTTGTGGGTTTGTGGGTTGGGAGTTTGGTGTTGGTTTTTTTGTTTGTTTTGGGTTTTTTTGTTGTTTTTTTTGTTGTGTGGTTTCTGTGGTTTCTGTGGTTTCTGTGGTTTCTGTGGTTTCTGTGGTTTCTGTGGTTTCTGTGGTTTCTGTGGTTTCTGTGGTTTCTGTGGTTTCTGTGGTTTCTGTGGTTTCGGGTTTTTTTTGTTTTTTTTGTTTTTTTTTGTTTTGTTTTAGATGACGAAGAGGAACTGGGTGAGTGCAGGAATGTTCTAGTTAGGTGTGTGGTGGTTTTCTTTTTTTTTTGAGGGTCGATTCAGATCCCTGGCCCTCTGAAAGCTCAGTTGCGGGATCAGGGCTGAGGAGGTAACAAGGATAGGAATTGCAGGGAGGGGTTATAAAGTTGGTGTCGGGGAGAGGCCTGTCCAGGAGCAGTCTCCTTTGGGAAGGGCAAAGGAGCGGGTTACTGTTGTTAGCGCGCTGCTGACGTTTGCTGAGCAGGGCAGTTCCATCCTGTGTCTGTGCGTTTTGCTTTTGCGTAGTCTGTCTGTCTTCTGTGTCTCGTACCATGGCTTTCTCAGGTCTCGATGTTTCCGTAGCTCTTTGTGATCATCGGGCCCCTCGGTAAGCCTCCCGAGAGTCTCGAACGCATCGCCTCATCGGCATAGCGTTTCTTGAGCCCTGCTTATCTTGCCGTCGTAGCTTAAAGCACGGACGTGTCCGGGAAGCGTCGCGTTCCAGATGTTTCCGAGGGATCGTCTGTTGCGGTGGCCGGCCGGGCGGTCTCCGCAGGTCTGCTTTTGAGAGTTACGTTTCTACGGTCGTCTTCAGGGGTTTCATCCCTGGTTCCTTAATGGTCTTAGGTCTTAAATCCTGGCTTGTCATGCATCCATTTATCTTTTTTAGATGGTAGTTTTATCTCCTGGGCCACGGCAGGCACCGTAGGGGTTCCGTGCCGGAGGCATCTTCCCTACCGGAGTCGTTCCCGCTCGTGATCTTCTCGGGTCTCGAGGTCACGTCGTTTGTGGCATCTGTGTGCAGTGTCTGTCTGTGTGTCGGGGTTGGAGCCGCTCTGCCCAGGAGCGTTGCCATATTGGAGTTGGGGGTAGCATAGCCTCACGGTGATAAGTCCATTTGTACAGTATCTGTAGGCAAAGATTGTACGGGCCATCTCAAGGCAAGCAGCTGTAGACAGGTGCCGCAGTTACTTCTGTTGTGTTTTGCGGGTGCCGGAGGCTGGACCGGCGCACGTAGCGAAGCGTCTTCTTCGCCTTGCCGTAACGGAAGGTGAAACTTGGGAATCGTACGGAGCCCAAGGTTGTTTAGAGGTGCGCGGCGAGGCAGTTGCAGGGATAGCTCTGGAACCGGGGGGCTGTGCTGCAGTGGCAGCTGGGTGGTGTAAGTGTAGTGGTTTGAGTGAGCGGTGGTTGAAGGATTGTTCGGTTCCTGAATGTGCCTAACCTTGTACGTGTGAAGTATTTTATTGCAGGTCGTATGTAATGTTGAGAGTAATTTATTTCATATATACTATAGAATAAAAAAACCCCAGCTGGGGCATTTCCCTCCCCCCCGCTGCGTTTTTTTTCCCCCGGTCCCGGCTGCTCTGCGAGGCGATGATCATCGCCAAGGTTTGGGCGGAGGTCAGGCTCGGGCCGGGGTTTTCTCAGGCAGGGCGATTTTTTTTTTTTTTTTTTTTTTTTTTGAGGCCCTCGGGAACACCGTTCCCAGGGAGCGCCGCAGAGGCAGGGCGACGGTCCGTTGTGGCGTGCTGGTGGTGGAATGGATCGGCCGAGACCGAGGCGTGGTTTGGGTGGTAGCTGAATGAGCGGTGCGTTTGGAATGTATCTAACGTTTTATGATGGTGTGGGGGTGCTTTGTTTCTTTGCAGGTTCCAGGTGGAATTGAAATTTTTCCTTTGCAGACATGTAGAAATGAAAACAAAATGACAATTATGACAATTATCCCTGGGAGTCATAATTAATTTAAATTAAAAAAAGAAATTACTCCCAGGGTAGGAGCTGGTTGCTACTGCTGCACCAGCCTTACCCTTTTTTAATTTTTTTTTAGTTCATTTTTTTTATAGTGTTTGTTATTTGTTTTTTTTTCCTTTGTACTATATAAATATGTATACAAATATATACATACACCCTCCCAGGTGGGAGGAAGCAATGATTAAAATAGTAACACCACATCTTCCTATAACAATTCATTCCTCCCACATGGAAGGGCAATTACCATCTTGTTATGAAACTGAATCAACTAATTATTCAAAGCAGTTACATTTTTCTGGCACCCCCTACAAAACAAAAGAAACAATAAACAACGAGAAATGCAAACACAATCATTCAAACAAAATTGTACACAGCACACAAAAGTGTAAAAAGCAAAACCCAGCGCGGCAAAAAACGAACTCGTCCAAAGCACCAAACTAGCCGACACAGTCCTCCCGGATGACAGAGAAGGTCCTCCAGAGCATAGAGATGAGCCAGAAAGTCCTCCCCGATGCTAAAGACTGTCCTTCAGACCATAGAGCTGCAAGGAGAAGTCCTCCCGGAGTATAGAGCGGCTCCGCAGACCATCGAGATGACAGCGAAAGTCGACCCAGACGATAGAGAAGGTCGTCCAGAGCATAGAGATGAAACCAGAGGTCCCCTGGATGATCCAGAAGGTCGCCGAGCGCCTCGAGATTAAACTGGCGGTCCCAACCGGCGCATGCGCGGTGCGCCGGGGGCGGGCATGGGGCGGTGGGCGGAGGTTCCCCGCGCGGAGCGGAGCGGCGCGGTCGTTGGGCTGCGGCTGCAGGCAGCGAGGAGGTGAGCGGGGAAAGCCCCGAGGAGGACGGCGGTGCCTGCGGGGGAGCGGCCGGGCCGGCGGGAGGCACGGAGCGGGGAAGGTGCGGTGCCGTGTGGGAGCCGGCGGGCGGAGCTTCCTGGAGCCGGTCGGGGCCGGGGGCGCCGCGCCGCTCCGCTCGGGGGGCCGGGCGGCGGGGGGGGCGCCGAGCCGCGCCGCGCCGCTCCGGGGCCGGGCGGCGGGGGGGGGGCCGCTGAGCTCCGGGGCCGGGCGGCGGGGAGGCGCCGAGCCGCGCCGCTCCGGGGCCGGGCGGCGGGGAGGCGCGGCGCCGAGCCGCGCCGCTCCGGGGCCGGGCGGCGGGGGGGGCGCCGCGCCGAGCCGCGCCGCTCCGGGGCCGGGCGGCGGGGGGGGCGCCGCGCCGAGCCGCGCCGCTCCGGGGCCGGGCGGCGGGGAGGCGCCGCGCCGAGCCGCGCCGCTCCGGGGCCGGGCGGCGGGGAGGCGCCGAGCCGCGCCGCTCCGGGGCCGGGCGGCGGGGAGGCGCGGCGCCGAGCCGCGCCGCTCCGGGGCCGGGCGGCGGGGAGGCGCCGCGCCGAGCCGCGCCGCTCCGGGGCCGGGCGGCGGGGGGGGCGCCGCGCCGAGCCGCGCCGCGCCGCTCCGGGGCCGGGCGGCGGGGAGGCGCCGCGCCGAGCCGCGCCGCTCCGGGGCCGGGCGGCGGGGAGGCGCCGCGCCGAGCCGCGCCGCTCCGGGGCCGGGCGGCGGGGAGGCGCCGAGCCGCGCCGCTCCGGGGCCGGGCGGCGGGGAGGCGCGGCGCCGAGCCGCGCCGCTCCGGGGCCGGGCGGCGGGGAGGCGCCGCGCCGAGCCGCGCCGCTCCGGGGCCGGGCGGCGGGGGGGGCGCCGCGCCGCGCCGAGCCGCGCCGCTCCGGGGCCGGGCGGCGGGGGTCGCCGGGTCGGCGCCGGTGGTGGGAGGCCGGCCGGAGCCGGTGGCGGGGGCTGCCCGGAGCCGTGCTGGGGGCTCGGCGGGGCTTCCACGTGCGGCGATGGCGTGGGGAACGGTGTCCCCGCAGGGTCAAAAGCAGGGAGGGCTGCGTCTCGCGGCATCTTGGAGCCCGGGGCTTTTGGTCGGTCACGTTGGTTCCCCGGGCCATGCCGGCAGGTGTAGTTTCTATGGTCGTGGCTGCCGGGCAAACCGCTTCTCTTTTTGCCTCCTCCTTTCCAGTGTCACCTTCTGCGTCCCGTGCAGAAAATCCTGCGTGCTTGATTCCGCTCGCTGCTCAGGTAATGGCGCGTCTGGGGCTGCGGGAGCGGGGAGAAATACTTGCCGGTTCAAGGACGCCACGGGTGCGCCACATCAAAGCCAGAGGAAGGGCAAATCTGCTGCCCGTGCAGAAAAGCCGAGGACAAACTGCAGGTAAGAGAGCGCACCTCGTTCCTGCAGTGCTCCCTTGGGAGTTACGGTGTTTGCCTTCCAGGCAAAAGAACAGACTTTGATCTAGGAGAAATGAAGAGCTGCCTGTTCCCTTCTTTAGGCTCCGGTGTTTCACTTCTGGTTGGTCGTGCTAATTGGATGGGCGAGCTGGAAATAGCCTTTTGTTTTGATACGCAGAAGTAAATTGTTAGTAATACGCGGTGTCAGTAGAGTTCATTTTTGAGCACCTAGGTGCCAGTGGAAACGTAAGGAATGAAGCTCGATGGGAACTGATACTTAAGTTTAGTTTTCCGTGATTTTTCTTTGCCGTTCGGGCGTGGATGGCACGGTGTCCTGTGGCTCGGTCCACGTTCTGTTCCGTGGAGCCTTCGGTCTAGGACTTTGAAGTAAGGAAGTTTGTCCTTCCAGAAAAGGGCTAGTCGCTCCTAGGATTGAGGTGTGGACTTGCAGAGTCTCTTAGGCACGTGCTCGGAATTGGAGGCGAATTTCACTTGATGTTGCTGCTGTTTGTCTTCACTTTCCTTCCTTTCCCCACGGCTCCATCAGGAGTGGGAGCTCTGAATCATCATTTTGTTTTCAGTCTCAAACACGTTTTTTTACCCAAGGAGGTGCTACGTTTAGAAGTTAATGAGTTTTGTCACAAACGCGTCGGTCGATGCGATTGCGTTGCGATTGTTAAAACCCGCAAAATAACACCAGTCTTACGGATCTGGCCTATTTCTTCCGAACACGGATTCGTCACGTGCAAATCGGGATACGGGTCGTCTGCGCTTCGTGCTGAGACAGGGATGAGCTCCCAAAGGCAAAAAATACAAGGTCGTGGGGGTTGTTTTTGTTTGTATTTGGGGGCGGGGGAGGGTGGATTTAAAAGAG
Source organism: Platalea leucorodia (assembly GCF_965183815.1). Classification (NCBI taxonomy): domain Eukaryota; kingdom Metazoa; phylum Chordata; class Aves; order Pelecaniformes; family Threskiornithidae; genus Platalea; species Platalea leucorodia. The sequence continues at coordinate 33,813 of NW_028121276.1, forward strand.
AAAAAAGAGCGCAGTGTTGACTGGTGGCAGCCTGCAGGGCTCTTTTGCTGCCCGACCTCTCCTTTTCCTCTTTTGAACTCCTCTTTCGTGGCTGTAATTGTCGTTTGGAGAAGTTCAGAAGAGCGGTTCAGTGACTTGCCTGGGTCCGTGTGCCAGTAATACCGGGAAGGGAAGCGCTTGAACCGGTAGCAAATCAAGTTGGCTACAAGCAGAGGTTCTGAAGGAAGAACAACGATAACGGGAAGCAAATAGCAAGTTCCCAAAAAATGGGCGCGTGTCAAACGCATCCGAGTTTTACGGCCAAATGTTGTTTGGCAATATGTTCCAAACGGCTCTTTTTTCCTTCCCTCGGTTGTAGTCTTTGCAAAACTTCACAAAACCAGGAAGCTTGGGACTCCTACCCAGCTTTATGCTACGGGTTTTTTTTTTTTCCTCTTTCAGCAGAGCGTCAGCTGCCGCCGTTTCACCGTGGTCGCCCTTTCTTCTGCCGTGAAAGTGCAAGACGGACGGAAAGGCTCCATAGCGGTCTGCGAGTACAAGGTACGTCCGCGATGCGTGTCCGCGTTTTTCCTAAGGCGCTTGTAGTACGGACTTCAAAGTTAACGTCAAGAATGTGCCGGCTCTCCTTCCTTCTGTAGTTTTTCTAGGAACTGTTTTAAGGCAGATACTAAAAGTCAAAGAAGGTCTGCGCTGGAGCGTGTTAACGCCTGTGCAGAATCGGCTTCCCTCCGTTTATTTTGCCTTCCCGAAAGCGCAATCTTGTGTTTCTGTGCGCTTACTAGGAAATGCTATTGGGAAAATAATTGCGTCGTAAAAGAGGAAAGACAATGTTTGTGAGAGTTCAGGCGTTCGGAAGAAACAGGCTTTGTTTTTGTCATAAAAGCTGTGTGCTTTTTCAGTCAATAAGTTTTTAAAATATCTTACAGTAGGTCTTGAAAAGCTTACTGCGATACTAGCGTCCGTACTAAAAGCGATCAAGGTCCAAGGAGAGACGTGGACAAAAGAGGAGGAATCGGCGTCGCTTTCCCGAGAAGCATTGCCAGCCTTGTAAGTAGCGACAGCGAGTCCTGACGTGGTTTCGGTGAGTTACTGCTTCGGCAGCCTCCTTTTTTCTTAACCTACAGCGTGTGATTTCTTACTTCAGCTGGAAAGAGATTTTCCAGAATGGAAATCTTTCTCATTCAAAGAAGTTGTGTTTTATGAACTCCCCATCAGAGTGGGGATCTTCAGAGATGATGCGCTTGGCAGTGGAAGTCAGCAGCAGCAAGACTTTCCACTCTCTTAAAAAAAAAAAAAAAAAAAAAAGTCCATTTGCTTCCGAAGACCCGAGCACAGCACGTCTTCCAGAAGTTGATGGCATCGCTGGTTCTCAGTTGCAACAGCCGAGATGTCATCAACACGCGTTCCTCTGCATGCTTCGGCGCAGCCAAAAGCGTTAGCAAATCTGCCGGTCCTTTTTGGTAGCCTTACGCGTTGCAGCCCCGGGGATTGGATTCTGCCCCCAAAGTAAAACCGTATGGGGGATCTCTTCTGTCATGGATTTTTCTCTCCTAGATGTAACTTTAGGAAAAAAAAGTTAAAATTGGATCTACAAACTGCCTTGCGTTGTTTCAGCTGTAACTGCCAACTAGCTGTGGCGTACAATTGCTTAGGTGTGTTTAAGCAGTTAGGTATTTGTTCTGAACGTTGACCAGGAGAGGCAACTGAACGTTACGGGGTGTTTTCCCCCCCGCTCTTTTGACGGAGTGCTCTGAAGTACTTTCTGTCTGGCTTTCAAGGGTGCGTTTCCCTGGCAGTTCAGCAGCATCTCTCTTGGGCGGCGCGGCTGGCCAGATGTCGCTCCTAATGACGTAAGGCGCAAAAAACCCCTGGTCAAATGATAACTGCGTATCTTGGAGACAGATAATCTACTGGTTAAATTAACGCCAAAGGAAAATCCAGTCCTTCTCCAGCAGAAGTATTTTTATTGGATGTTTATAAACACACGCACAGCTTTTTTAGTATGAAGCGAATTGCTGCGATTTGTCCTTTGCTTTTCCTTTTACCCTCGAAAGCGTTACGCTTCGCTTCCAGCTTTGTCGACCGAGCCAGCAAGATGTGCAGCAGCAGCTGCGAGGGCCGTAGCTGTTGCGGCGGACCTGTAAGCGTAGATTCTGATTGCGGTACGCCCTCGTCCTGCAGCCTCGCAGGGTCGTCTCCCTGCAGCCGTGCCGTAAGGAAGGGGTGAGACGTTTTCCAACGCCGGCAAGAGCGTGTGCTTGTATGCGAAGAACATGTTCGGAATCGTACCGGTTAGTCTTAATGCTGATGGGAAGCGTTCAGGTCGCTCTAGCTTTTAAAGGATGTCTTGTATTTGGAGCTGACCTGCTTACCTCGAATCCTCCTTGAGCTCAACTGCTCTCCTCTCCCTTGCTCTGACTGAATTCCTCTACTCGCTGCTGTGCTATTTTTTTCACATGCTGAAATATCGCTTGGGCTTTTTGTTTTTCAGGTGTCTTGTTGCAAGCGTCTCGTGGTGCTCGCTAGGTACCCCCTGGCCCAGGTTGGCCTGCCTGTCGTGAAGCGTCCCGAGGGTAAGGGGCCGGCCCCGTGCCTGGAGGCTCCCGGCTCTGTCTCCGGCGGGTGCCCCGCGGGTGCGGCAGCGAGGGCTGCGTGGTGGGGCGAGTCCCGGGCCAAGAGGGAGCGGGGAGGTTCGTTGCCCCGGGGAGCCCATCCCAGCGCGGGAACGGAGGGGGAGCACGGCAGAGCAGAGCCTGAGCGAGAGGTGCGGCACCATCCCCCGGCAGGCTCCCCCCGCGGCGTGGGGCAGCCGCCGGCTTGCGGGACGGGGGCCGGGGGGGGCTGCAGCCGTTTGGGGGGGCTGCCCCCATTTTATTTTTCTGGCGGAGCTCCCCTTTTCGGGGGGGGCGCCTACATATGTAAATGGCATTATTAAAGTAGCTGTTTTCCTTGTTCTGTGCCTTTTTGGGGGGGGTGATTAAAAAGTGTGGAGGGGCCTGGGGGGTGATGATGTCATTTGGGGCCCCCCAACGTCACGGGGGGCGGGGGCGTGATGATGAAACAGAGGAGCAGGTGAGTGGGGGATGAAGGTGTCACGGGGAGGTTTCCCCCCAGAGAAGGGGGGTCACAGTCCCAAAACGCCTGAAAACTCGTGTGTGTGTGTGATTAACCATGTGAAGAACTGGAAATACGGGTGCGAGGCATTGCAGTAGAGAAAAATCTCTCGCCTTTATATATATATATTGAAAAATAATATTCGTTTTTATGTGTGTGTATATATATATGTAAAAGGATTTCAAAATACAAACCTGTACCTGCTATGTTATAGAAATTATTAAAAAATCTCAATGGAGATAGATAGGGTTTTAAAATAAAAAAGAACTTGTCTCTATGTTAAGAAATAAAGGAGTTTAAAATGCAAAAAGAGATGATGTAGGTGAAGGAATTTAAAACAGAAGTCAGTCTGGATAGGTAGAGGTACCTACGCTTACCCTGCGTCACCGAGTAAGCCTAAGTAGGTATCCCGTGTAATCGAAGTAAAGGTTCTATGGAAGTGTAAACAGATAACTAAGTCTAAAGAGGTAGGATGGTAAGTAGATACCGAAGTCTAAAGAGAGAAGTCGAAGATATCAGAGTGTCAAAATATGCAAGTCCAAGAGCAAAATATCCAATATCCAAGAGCAACACAGTTTGGGGCTCCCAGGAAAGCTGAATCCGCCTGGATTTGTGCAGCTGGAAAGCAAGCACAAACACACCACACCGCACACGCACACACTCACACCCCCCACGCCCCCCCCCATTTTAACGCAGAAAACCAAAAATGACCCATTGTTATGATGTGGAAAAGCGCCGGAAAACCCCAGAACTGAATATTTTGGAAAAGCAGAAACCCCCAAGTTTTGTATGATGTAAAAGAAAAAACAAACAACAACAACAACAACAAACAAAAAAACCCCAAACGAAAAACCGGCGCCAATTTGGGCCAAATCTGGGGTGAACCGCGGACAGTTTGAGGGGCATTGCTGGGGATTATCTGGCGTGGATTCCTTCTCCGGAGCGGAATATCCGTTGTGGGTTATCCCAGGTGAGTTATCTGCTGTGGATTATGCCGGGTGGACCCCCTGGTGTAGGTCATCCCCACCCGTGTCCCCCCGTGCACCTTTGTACCCACACATAGCCGCCGTCCGTCCGTCCGTCCCCGTCTCCTCCCCCCTGTCCTTCTCTGCGCGTCTCTCCGCCCTCCCGAGTGCTCTCCACCCGAACGTCCCCCCACACAAGGTTTTTCCCCCCATGCGGTTTTTTTTTTTTTTTTTTTTTTTCCCTGGGCTGTGCCCCCCGTGTCCCCTGCCCTCCAGTCTCGCGCCCCCGCTCCCCTGCTCCACCCCTCCCCTAACCCCTTTGCTTCTGGACCCCCAGCTCCGCACGGGCCACGGGCAGCCTGGGGAGCTTCACCCCGAGCCGTTCCTTTCCCCCCTGGGCAGCAGCGGTTCTGCCGCTGCTACAGGCAGGCGCTTTCTGGACGGGCGAGGGGCTGGGACGACCGGAGGCTGCCGCACGCTCCGGTCCGAGCGAGACGCTGTTCCCGGGGGACCTGGCGCAGGGAAAGGCGAGGGACTCTCCGCGCTGCCGGTGGCTCTTCAGAAGGGAACCGCGCTCTGGTTTTAGCGGCAGAAGGTGTCGGTCGGGCAGCCGCGTAGCACTGTGCTGAGCGACGGGGCAGGCGTCTGGCTTGTTGGAGTCCAGGCGTGTTTCTCGCCTCGCAGTCTCGATGCCAAAACAAGCAGGGGGTTCAGGTTCCCAAAGCCTTTGGACGTGGGAGCAAGACGACAGCTAGGTCTCTAGCAGCACGGTATTTCAGCCGTGTTGCTTGCTGCAAATGGCTTGCAGGCCAGGAGATGTTGAGAGGGGTCTGAAACAAAGAAAGGGAGCGTGGAAGCGGTTGTTTTAAGGCGGCAAATGCAGCCGAAGGAAGCGAGCGGCTCAGCCGCCGCCTCGGCGGACCAGCCCCTCCAGCCTCCCGAGTCTGGCGCGCCGCAGGCGGTCAAAGCGCAGGCGCCGCGCTCGCTGGCGGGAGCGGCAGGGAGCGCAGAGCTGCGCTGCCGTCCAGAGCGGCGAGGGAACCGGCAGGGCTCTACGGCCATCTGGTGCGGCCAGCCGACGGGCCTCTTTGCTTTCCCTGTTTCACGTCTAATTCCTTTGCGTGCCGCAGGGCAGGGTGGTAAGTAACATCGCGCAGGTCTTATTTAAGTGGCAAGCCCTGCGCGGGAAGCCCGGGGCGTGCGCAGGATGAGCGGAGGGCACCGCGGCAGAGCCCGAGGGTCACCGGCGTATCGCTCGCTCGCAGATCACGCGCTTGCCGGCGGTCTGCTCGCGTGCACCGCTTCCTGATAATCGTAGCTGCCCCTCTCACACAAAGCAGCTTTCAGTATCTCCTCGCGTGCCTTCAGGATGTCATCAGTGTCGCTTTTTTTTTTCTTTTTTTTTTAATAAAATCTCTCCAGGGTCTGTTGGCTCGCTGGTGTCACTCTCCCACCCCTGATGCCACCTGCAGATGAATCCAGCAATCCCGGGGGCTTACTCTGGGGGCAAAAAAGCCGAGCCAAGGCAAAGGTATTGACCAGGTTCCCTGCGCTGCTTCCCCCGGCTGGGTCCTGGGGTGAGGGGCGCGGAGAGAAAGGGCCAGCAGCCCTCTGCGAGCTGTCAAGTGCAGAGGACTGAAATGCTCGAGCCGCTTGGGTGCTTTTTGGGGGCGAGGCAATGGCTCTGGCTGCGTGGGCTGTGAGCGGGAGCAGGGGCAGAGAAGGGCGAGGCTTGTGGCCCCCCCCCCCCCCCCCCCCCCCGTAAGGCGGCGGCGGCGGCGGCGGCTGCGGGCGGCCCAAGGCGGGCCGGGGTGCGAGTCCTTTGTCCCCGCGGGGAGCGCTCGGAGCGCGGGGCTCGGTGTGGTGCTGCCGCCTGGCGTCCAAAAGCGGGTACTGCAGCTCGGGTGGCGCCCGGGGGCGGTGGGGCGTTTTGGCCGTGCCTCGGTGCTGCCGCCTGGCGTCCAAAAGCGGGTACTGCAGGCCGGGAGCCGCGCAGGGGCGGTGGCGTCCACGTGCTCCCCGGTGCCGGTGGCCGGTACCGGGCATGCGACAGCGCGGCGCCCGCGGGGCGATGCCGCCGCAGCCGTTGCTGCCTCCCGGTAAGGAAGCGCCGCTCTCGCCGCCCGGGAGGTGCTGGCTGCTGCTGGCACGGCCGCCTCGGCCTCCGCTGCAGCCCCGCCCCGGCCCACGCCCCCGTCCTGGTGTGGAGCGGCCCCGCCCCTAGTGACGGGCCCCGCCCCTGGAGCTCCCCGGCAGGGGAAGGGCACCACCCCTAGCGACAGGCCCCGCCCCTGGAGACCACCCCGTGCGGTGTGTCAGGGCGGAGCTTAGCCGCGGGGGGCGGAGCCTTGCGGTGGTAAGGCGGAGCTTCACCGCGCATGCGCGGTGTGTAGGGGGCGGAGCCTTGCCGCGGGGGGGCGGAGTTTTGCCCTGAAGGGCGGAGCTTTGGCCGAGCATGCGTGCTGTGTCGGGGGCGGAGCTTAGCCGCGGGGGGCGGAGCGTTGCGGTGGTAAGGCGGAGCTTTGCCACGTGAGGGCGGAGCCTCACTGGCGCATGCGCAGTGCATGGGGGGGCGGAGCTTTGCAGCGGGAGGGCGGAGCTTTGCGCTGAAGGGCGGGGCTTTGGCCGAGCATGCGTGCTGTGTCAGGGGCGGAGCTTAGCCGCGGGGGGCGGAGCGCTGCCGTGTGAGGGCGGAGCTCCACGGGCGCATGCGCGCTGTGTCGGGGCGGAGCTTTGCGGCGTGGGGCGGAGCCTTGCCGCGGGGAGGGCGGAGCTTCGCTGGCGCATGCGTGCTGTGTCGGGGGCGGAGCTTAGCCGCGGGGGGCGGAGCGTTGCGGTGGTAAGGCGGAGCTTTGCCGTGTGAGGGCGGAGCTCCACGGGCGCATGCGCGCTGTGTCAGGGCGGAGCTTTGCCGCGTGGGGCGGAGCCTTGCCGCGGGGAGGGCGGAGCTTCGCTGGCGCATGCGTGGTGTGTGCAGGGCGGAGCTTTGCTGCAGAGGGCGGGGTTTGCCGCGGGGAGGGCGGAGCTTCGCCAGCGCATGCGCGGTGCGTCGGGGGCGGGAATCGCGCGCGGTGGGCGGAGGTTCCCCGCGCGGAGGGGCCAGGGTGAGCCCGGGGCGGAGGGGAGCGGAGCGGAGCGGTCGTTGGGCTGCGGTTGCAGGCAGCGAGGAGGTGAGCGGGGAAAGCCCCGAGGAGGGCGGCGGGAGGCACGGAGTGGGGAGGGTGCGGTGCCGTGTGGGAGCCGGGCGGGCGGAGCTTCCTGGAGCCGGTCCGGGGGGGCGCCGCGCCGAGCCGCGCCGCTCCGGGGCCGGGCGGCGGGGGGGGGCGCCGCGCCGCGCCGAGCCGCGCCGCTCCGGGGCCGGGCGGCGGGGGGGGCGCCGCGCCGCGCCGCTCCGGGGCCGGGCGGCGGGGGGGGGCGCCGCGCCGAGCCGCGCCGCTCCGGGGCCGGGCGGCGGGGGGGGGCGCCGCGCCGAGCCGCGCCGCACCGCTTGTGCCGGGCGGTGGGGGAACGCCGCGCCGAGCCGCTCCGCTCCGGGGCCGGGCGGTGGGGGGGAGCCGCGCCGAGCCGCTCCGCTCCGCTCCGGGGCCGGGCGGTGGGGGGGAGCCGCGCCGCGTCGAGCCGCTCCGCTCCGGGGCCGGGCGGCGGGGGGGGCGCCGCGCCGAGCCGCTCCGCTCCGGGGCCGGGCGGCGGGGGGGGCGCCGCGCCGAGCCGCTCCGCTCCGGGGCCGGGCGGCGGGGGGGGCGCCGCGCCGAGCCGCTCCGCTCCGGGGCCGGGCGGTGGGGGGGCGCCGGGTCGGCGCCGGTGGGGGGGCGCCGGCCGGAGCCAGTGGCGGGGGCTGCCCGGAGCCGCGCTGGGGGCTCGGCGGGGCTTCCACGTGCGGCGGTGTCGTGGGGAACGGTGTCCCCGCAGGGTCCAAAAGCAGGGAGGGCTGCGTCTCGCGGCATTTTGGAGCCCGGGGCTTTTGGTCGGCCACGTTGGTTCCCCGGGCCATGCCGGCAGGTGTAGTTTCTATGGTCGTGGCTGCCGGGCAAACCGCTTCTCTTTTTGCCTCCTCCTTTCCAGTGTCACCTTCTGCGTCCCGTGCAGAAAATCCTGCGTGCTTGATTCCGCTCGCTGCTCAGGTAATGGCGCGTCTGGGGCTGCGGGAGCGGGGAGAAACACTTGCCGGTTCAAGGACGCCACGGGTGCGCCACATCAAAGCCAGAGGAAAGGCAAATCTGCTGCCCGTGCAGAAAAGCCGAGGACAAACTGCAGGTAAGAGAGCGCACCTCGTTCCTGCAGTGCTCCCTTGGGCGTTACGGATGTTTGCCTTCCAGGCAAAAGAACAGACTTTGCTCTAGGAGAAATGAAGAGCTGCCTGTTCCCTTCTTTAGGCTCCGGTGTTTCACTTCTGGTTGGTCGTGCTAATTGGATGGGCGAGCTGGAAATAGCCTTTTGTTTTGATACGCAGAAGTAAATTGTTAGTAATACGCGGTGTCAGTAGAGTTCATTTTTGAGCACCTAGGTGCCAGTGGAAACGTAAGGAATGAAGCTCGATGGGAACTGATACTTAAGTTTAGTTTTCCGTGATTTTTCTTTGCCGTTCGGGCGTGGATGGCACGGTGTCCTGTGGCTCGGTCCACGTTCTGTTCCGTGGAGCCTTCGGTCTAGGACTTTGAAGTAAGGAAGTTTGTCCTTCCAGAAAAGGGCTAGTCGCTCCTAGGATTGAGGTGTGGACTTGCAGAGTCTCTTAGGCATGTGCTCGGAATTGGAGGCGAATTTCACTTGATGTTGCTGCTGTTTGTCTTCACTTTCCTTCCTTTCCCCACGGCTCCATCAGGAGTGGGAGCTCTGAATCATCATTTTGTTTTCAGTCTCAAACACGTTTTTTTACCCAAGGAGGTGCTACGTTTAGAAGTTAATGAGTTTTGTCACAAACGCGTCGGTCGATGCGATTGCGTTGCGATTGTTAAAACCCGCAAAATAACACCAGTCTTACGGATCTGGCCTATTTCTTCCGAACACGGATTCGTCACGTGCAAATCGGGATACGGGTCGTCTGCGCTTCGTGCTGAGACAGGGATGAGCTCCCAAAGGCAAAAAATACAAGGTCGTGGGGGTTGTTTTTGTTTGTATTTGGGGGCGGGGGGGGTGGATTTAAAAGAAAAAAAAGAGCGCAGTGTTGACTGGTGGCAGCCTGCAGAGCTCTTTTGCTGCCCGACCTCTCCTTTTCCTCTCTTGAACTCCTCTTTCGTGGCTGTAATTGTCGTTTGGAGAAGTTCAGAAGAGCGGTTCAGTGACTTGCCTGGGTCCGTGTGCCAGTAATACCGGGAAGGGAAGCGCTTGAACCGGTAGCAAATCAAGTTGGCTACAAGCAGAGGTTCTGAAGGAAGAACAACGATAACGGGAAGCAAATAGCAAGTTCCCAAAAAATGGGCGCGTGTCAAACGCATCCGAGTTTTACGGCCAAATGTTGTTTGGCAATATGTTCCAAACGGCTCTTTTTTCCTTCCCTCGGTTGTAGTCTTTGCAAAACTTCACAAAACCAGGAAGCTTGGGACTCCTACCCAGCTTTATGCTACGGGGTTTTTTTTTTTTCCTCTTTCAGCAGAGCGTCAGCTGCCGCCGTTTCACCGTGGTCGCCCTTTCTTCTGCCGTGAAAGTGCAAGACGGACGGAAAGGCTCCATAGCGGTCTGCGAGTACAAGGTACGTCCGCGATGCGTGTCCGTGTTTTTCCTAAGGCGCTTGTAGTACGGACTTCAAAGTTAACGTCAAGAATGTGCCGGCTCTCCTTCCTTCTGTAGTTTTTCTAGGAACTGTTTTAAGGCAGATACTAAAAGTCAAAGAAGGTCTGCGCTGGAGTGTGTTAACGCCTGTGCAAAGTCGGCTTCCCTCCGTTTATTTTGCCTTCCCGAAAGCGCAATCTTGTGTTTCTGTGCGCTTACTAGGAAAGGATATCGGGAAAACCATTTTATCCTGAAAGAGGAAAGGCAATGTTTGCAAGAGTTCAGAAGAAACAGGCTTTGTTTCTGTCATAAAAGCTGTGTGCTTTTTCAGTCAATAAGTTTTTAAAAAGGAGGATTTCAAAATACAAACCTGTATCTGCTGTATTATATAAACTATTAAAAAATAATTTTCTGTCTTTTTCCCTTTTTTCCGTCTCCGTTTTAGTTCACCCATGCGGGTTTTTAAATCACTTCCCGATGTTCTTAATCGCCGCTTCCTCTGAACACTTTCCTGACTCCTTTTCTCCTCTTTGCTGCCTTTATTCCCCTGTATTTCTGTTTTAATTCTTTCTTGTCTTTCCTTAGGGCCCTCGTTTTTTGAATCTTCCTTCTCCGTCCCTCTAGTTCGCTGTCCTGTTTTTTAATTTTCCCACTTATTTCCCTAATCCCTGTGGCTTTTTCCATGTTCTAGGTTGACTTTTCCCCTGGGGGTTTAGCTGGGTTTAATTGTTTCTTCTCTTCCCTTAGTGCCCTCGCTTTCTAAATTTTCCTTCCCTGATGGAGCTCCCTGTCGCTATTTATTAAGTTTTTTCCTTATTCCTTCAGTCGCCCTTGCTGTTCAAAGCGTCCTGCTTTCGGCTGGCAGAGAGTTAAGGTTCTTCCTAGTAGCTGGCACAGTGCTGCCTTTTGGATTGCGGATGAGCATCATGTTGGTAACGCGCTGACGTTTTGTTTGTCGCTAAGTAGCGCTGACACCACTCAAGGACCTTTCAGCTTCCCGTGCTCTGCCCGGTGCGCAAGAAGCTGGGAGGCGCCACAGGCAGCTCAGCTGCCCCAGACCGGCCGCAGCGCTATTCCCTACCGTGGGACGTCACGCTCGGTCTGGAAACCGGGGGGCGTTGGCCAGGAGTCAGCGATGGCAGCTCGGGGACGTGCTTGGCATCGGTCGGCGAGTGGTGAGCCCCTGTCTAGTGAAGCGCTTGCTTTGTATACTCTTATTGGTTTATTACTACTACTACTGCTACTACTAGTGTTACTACTATTCTGTTGTCTTTTCCTTCAATTGTTAAACTGTTCTTTACCTTAACCCCCGAGTTTTCTGACTTCCACCCTTGCAATTTTCTCCCGCGTAGCGGCTGCGTGGTGCTTAGCTGCTGGCTGGGGTTAAACCACGACAAAAGCTTCTGTCGACTTGTATTCCGTCTGCCGTTTCCATTTTTTAATTCTTCCTTGTCTCTATTAGTACCTTTGCTTTGTCCGTTTTCTTCCTACGTCTCTCTTTTAGTTCACTGTCCCTGTTTTTCATTTTTTTCTCTTCGTTGCCCTAAGTCCCGTCACTCTTGAAGTTTTTTTTGCTTTTATCCCGTTCCTTGTCTTTAGTTTTCAACGAGTTCTTCTCTTTCCTTAGGGTCCTCCCTTTTAACAGCCTCGGAGGGGGCGTAGCTTCCCGCTGAGGAGCGGTTGGAGGAGGCGAGGTGGTTGTCAGCCGGGTCATCATTTAATAGTAAAGTATGAAATGGCACGTTGATTAATCATTTACCTTTTGGTTTTGTGGGAGCTGTGCTGGCTGCCTTTAGAATCAGCTGAGAATTTGAGGTGAGCTGGGTTGTAGAGGGGAGGCACCCGGGGCTGGCTATTTCACCCGAGCGCCACGGGAACTTTGTGTCTCCTGGCATCCTAGGCGCACCGAGTGACAGTCGCAGCATCTTCCTTTAGAATAGGCGTGGAGCAGGTGAGCGGAGCGGTACGGTGCTTTTGAGGAGGAGGGTGTCGCAGAAGCGGTTGGCAGTAACCAGACCGATGCTGAATACCAGCGCTGTGTTTTAGTTTGTTAGTGGGTTGTGGGTTTGTGGGTTGGGAGTTTGGTGTTGGTTTTTTTGTTGGTTTTTGTGGTTTTTGTGGTTTTTGTGGTTTTTGTGGTTTTTGTGGTTTTTGTGGTTTTTGTGGTTTTTGTGGTTTTTGTGGTTTTTGTGGTTTTTGTGGTTTTTGTGGTTTTTGTGGTTTTTGTGGTTTTTGTGGTTTTTGTGGTTTTTGTGGTTTTTGTGGTTTTTGTGGTTTTTGTGGTTTTTTTTTGTTTTTTTTGTTTTTTTTTGTTTTTTTTGTTTTGTTTTAGATGACGAAGAGGAACTGGGTGAGTGCAGGAATGTTCTAGTTAGGTGTGTGGTGGTTTTCTTTTTTTTTTGAGGGTCGATTCAGATCCCTGGCCCTCTGAAAGCTCAGTTGCGGGATCAGGGCTGAGGAGGTAACAAGGATAGGAATTGCAGGGAGGGGTTATAAAGTTGGTGTCGGGGAGAGGCCTGTCCAGGAGCAGTCTCCTTTGGGAAGGGCAAAGGAGCGGGTTACTGTTGTTAGCGCGCTGCTGACGTTTGCTGAGCAGGGCAGTTCCATCCTGTGTCTGTGCGTTTTGCTTTTGCGTAGTCTGTCTGTCTTCTGTGTCTCGTACCATGGCTTTCTCAGGTCTCGATGTTTCCGTAGCTCTTTGTGATCATCGGGCCCCTCGGTAAGCCTCCCGAGGGTCTCGAACGCATCGCCTCATCGGCATAGCGTTTCTTGAGCCCTGCTTATCTTGCCGTCGTAGCTTAAAGCACGGACGTGTCCGGGAAGCGTCGCGTTCCAGATGTTTCCGAGGGATCGTCTGTTGCGGTGGCCGGCCGGGCGGTCTCCGCAGGTCTGCTTTTGAGAGTTACGTTTCTACGGTCGTCTTCAGGGGTTTCATCCCTGGTTCCTTAATGGTCTTAGGTCTTAAATCCTGGCTTGTCATGCATCCATTTATCTTTTTTAGATGGTAGTTTTATCTCCTGGGCCACGGCAGGCACCGTAGGGGTTCCGTGCCGGAGGCATCTTCCCTACCGGAGTCGTTCCCGCTCGTGATCTTCTCGGGTCTCGAGGTCACGTCGTTTGTGGCATCTGTGTGCAGTGTCTGTCTGTGTGTCGGGGTTGGAGCCGCTCTGCCCAGGAGCGTTGCGATATTGGAGTTGGGGGTAGCATAGCCTCACGGTGATACGTCCATTTGTACAGTATCTGTAGGCAAAGATTGTACGGGCCATCTCAAGGCAAGCAGCTGTAGACAGGTGCCGCAGTTACTTCTGTTGTGTTTTGCGGGTGCCGGAGGCTGGACCGGCGCACGTAGCGAAGCGTCTTCTTCGCCTTGCCGTAACGGAAGGTGAAACTTGGGAATCGTACGGAGCCCAAGGTTGTTTAGAGGTGCGCGGCGAGGCAGTTGCAGGGATAGCTCTGGAACCGGGGGGCTGTGCTGCAGTGGCAGCTGGGTGGTGTAAGTGTAGTGGTTTGAGTGAGCGGTGGTTGAAGGATTGTTCGGTTCCTGAATGTGCCTAACCTTGTACGTGTGAAGTATTTTATTGCAGGTCGTATGTAATGTTGAGAGTAATTTATTTCATATATACTATAGAATAAAAAAACCCCAGCTGGGGCATTTCCCTCCCCCCCCGCTGCGTTTTTTTTCCCCCGGTCCCGGCTGCTCTGCGAGGCGATGATCATCGCCAAGGTTTGGGCGGAGGTCAGGCTCGGGCCGGGGTTTTCTCAGGCAGGGCGATTTTTTTTTTTTTTTTTTTTTTTTGAGGCCCTCGGGAACACCGTTCCCAGGGAGCGCCGCAGAGGCAGGGCGACGGTCCGTTGTGGCGTGCTGGTGGTGGAATGGATCGGCCGAGACCGAGGCGTGGTTTGGGTGGTAGCTGAATGAGCGGTGCGTTTGGAATGTATCTAACGTTTTATGATGGTGTGGGGGTGCTTTGTTTCTTTGCAGGTTCCAGGTGGAATTGAAATTTTTCCTTTGCAGACATGTAGAAATGAAAACAAAATGACAATTATGACAATTATCCCTGGGAGTCATAATTAATTTAAATTAAAAAAAGAAATTACTCCCAGGGTAGGAGCTGGTTGCTACTGCTGCACCAGCCTTACCCTTTTTTAATTTTTTTTTAGTTCATTTTTTTTATAGTGTTTGTTATTTGTTTTTTTTTCCTTTGTACTATATAAATATGTATACAAATATATACATACACCCTCCCAGGTGGGAGGAAGCAATGATTAAAATAGTAACACCACATCTTCCTATAACAATTCATTCCTCCCACATGGAAGGGCAATTACCATCTTGTTATGAAACTGAATCAACTAATTATTCAAAGCAGTTACATTTTTCTGGCACCCCCTACAAAACAAAAGAAACAATAAACAACGAGAAATGCAAACACAATCATTCAAACAAAATTGTACACAGCACACAAAAGTGTAAAAAGCAAAACCCAGCGCGGCAAAAAACGAACTCGTCCAAAGCACCAAACTAGCCGACACAGTCCTCCCGGATGACAGAGAAGGTCCTCCAGAGCATAGAGATGAGCCAGAAAGTCCTCCCCGATGATAAAGACTGTCCTTCAGACCATAGAGCTGCAAGGAGAAGTCCTCCCGGAGTATAGAGCGGCTCCGCAGACCATCGAGATGACAGCGAAAGTCGACCCAGACGATAGAGAAGGTCGTCCAGAGCATAGAGCTGAAACCAGAGGTCCCCTGGATGATCCAGAAGGTCGCCGAGCGCCTCGAGATTAAACTGGCAGTCCCAACCGGCGCATGCGCGGTGCGTCGGGGGCGGGCATGGGGCGGTGGGCGGAGGTTCCCCGCGCGGAGCGGAGCGGCGCGGTCGTTGGGCTGCGGCTGCAGGCAGCGAGGAGGTGAGCGGGGAAAGCCCCGAGGAGGACGGCGGTGCCTGCGGGGGAGCGGCCGGGCCGGCGGGAGGCACGGAGCGGGGAAGGTGCGGTGCCGTGTGGGAGCCGGCGGGCGGAGCTTCCTGGAGCCGGTCGGGGCTGGGGGCGCCGAGCCGCTCCGCTCGGGGGGCCGGGCGGCGGGGAGGCGCCGCGCCGAGCCGCGCCGCTCCGGGGCCGGGCGGCGGGGGGGAGCCGCGCCGCTTCGGGGCCGGGCGGCGGGGAGGCGCCGCGCCGCTTCGGGGCCGGGCGGCGGGGAGGCGCCGCGCCGCTTCGGGGCCGTGCGGCGGGGAGGCGCCGCGCCGCTTCGGGGCCGTGCGGCGGGGGGCACCGCGCCGCTTCGGGGCCGTGCGGCGGGGGTCGCCGGGTCGGCGCCGGTGGTGGGAGGCCGGCCGGAGCCGGTGGCGGGGGCTGCCCGGAGCCGTGCTGGGGGCTCGGCGGGGCTTCCACGTGCGGCGATGGCGTGGGGAACGGTGTCCCCGCAGGGTCAAAAGCAGGGAGGGCTGTGTCTCGCGGCATCTTGGAGCCCGGGGCTTTTGGTCGGCCACGTTGGTTCCCCGGGCCATGCCGGCAGGTGTAGTTTCTATGGTCGTGGCTGCCGGGCAAACCGCTTCTCTTTTTGCCTCCTCCTTTCCAGTGTCACCTTCTGCGTCCCATGCAGAAAATCCTGCGTGCTTGATTCCGCTCGCTGCTCAGGTAATGGCGCGTCTGGGGCTGCGGGAGCGGGGAGAAACACTTGCCGGTTCAAGGACGCCACGGGTGCGCCACATCAAAGCCAGAGGAAAGGCAAATCTGCTGCCCGTGCAGAAAAGCCGAGGACAAACTGCAGGTAAGAGAGCGCACCTCGTTCCTGCAGTGCTCCCTTGGGCGTTACGGATGTTTGCCTTCCAGGCAAAAGAACAGACTTTGCTCTAGGAGAAATGAAGAGCTGCCTGTTCCCTTCTTTAGGCTCCGGTGTTTCACTTCTGGTTGGTCGTGCTAATTGGATGGGCGAGCTGGAAATAGCCTTTTGTTTTGATACGCAGAAGTAAATTGTTAGTAATACGCGGTGTCAGTAGAGTTCATTTTTGAGCACCTAGGTGCCAGTGGAAACGTAAGGAATGAAGCTCGATGGGAACTGATACTTAAGTTTAGTTTTCCGTGATTTTTCTTTGCCGTTCGGGCGTGGATGGCACGGTGTCCTGTGGCTCGGTCCACGTTCTGTTCCGTGGAGCCTTCGGTCTAGGACTTTGAAGTAAGGAAGTTTGTCCTTCCAGAAAAGGGCTAGTCGCTCCTAGGATTGAGGTGTGGACTTGCAGAGTCTCTTAGGCACGTGCTCGGAATTGGAGGCGAATTTCACTTGATGTTGCTGCTGTTTGTCTTCACTTTCCTTCCTTTCCCCACGGCTCCATCAGGAGTGGGAGCTCTGAATCATCATTTTGTTTTCAGTCTCAAACACGTTTTTTTACCCAAGGAGGTGCTACGTTTAGAAGTTAATGAGTTTTGTCACAAACGCGTCGGTCGATGCGATTGCGTTGCGATTGTTAAAACCCGCAAAATAACACCAGTCTTACGGATCTGGCCTATTTCTTCCGAACACGGATTCGTCACGTGCAAATCGGGATACGGGTCGTCTGCGCTTCGTGCTGAGACAGGGATGAGCTCCCAAAGGCAAAAAATACAAGGTCGTGGGGGTTGTTTTTGTTTGTATTTGGGGGCGGGGGGGGTGGATTTAAAAGAAAAAAAAGAGCGCAGTGTTGACTGGTGGCAGCCTGCAGAGCTCTTTTGCTGCCCGACCTCTCCTTTTCCTCTCTTGAACTCCTCTTTTGTGGCTGTAATTGTCGTTTGGAGAAGTTCAGAAGAGCGGTTCAGTGACTTGCCTGGGTCCGTGTGCCAGTAATACCGGGAAGGGAAGCGCTTGAACCGGTAGCAAATCAAGTTGGCTACAAGCAGAGGTTCTGAAGGAAGAACAACGATAACGGGAAGCAAATAGCAAGTTCCCAAAAAATGGGCGCGTGTCAAACGCATCCGAGTTTTACGGCCAAATGTTGTTTGGCAATATGTTCCAAACGGCTATTTTTTCCTTCCCTCGGTTGTAGTCTTTGCAAAACTTCACAAAACCAGGAAGCTTGGGACTCCTACCCAGCTTTATGCTACGGGGTTTTTTTTTTTTCCTCTTTCAGCAGAGCGTCAGCTGCCGCCGTTTCACCGTGGTCGCCCTTTCTTCTGCCGTGAAAGTGCAAGACGGACGGAAAGGCTCCATAGCGGTCTGCGAGTACAAGGTACGTCCGCGATGCGTGTCCGTGTTTTTCCTAAGGCGCTTGTAGTACGGACTTCAAAGTTAACGTCAAGAATGTGCCGGCTCTCCTTCCTTCTGTAGTTTTTCTAGGAACTGTTTTAAGGCAGATACTAAAAGTCAAAGAAGGTCTGCGCTGGAGTGTGTTAACGCCTGTGCAAAGTCGGCTTCCCTCCGTTTATTTTGCCTTCCCGAAAGCGCAATCTTGTGTTTCTGTGCGCTTACTAGGAAAGGATATCGGGAAAACCATTTTATCCTGAAAGAGGAAAGGCAATGTTTGCAAGAGTTCAGAAGAAACAGGCTTTGTTTCTGTCATAAAAGCTGTGTGCTTTTTCAGTCAATAAGTTTTTAAAAAGGAGGATTTCAAAATACAAACCTGTATCTGCTGTATTATATAAACTATTAAAAAATAATTTTCTGTCTTTTTCCCTTTTTTCCGTCTCCGTTTTAGTTCACCCATGCGGGTTTTTAAATCACTTCCCGATGTTCTTAATCGCCGCTTCCTCTGAACACTTTCCTGACTCCTTTTCTCCTCTTTGCTGCCTTTATTCCCCTGTATTTCTGTTTTAATTCTTTCTTGTCTTTCCTTAGGGCCCTCGTTTTTTGAATCTTCCTTCTCCGTCCCTCTAGTTCGCTGTCCTGTTTTTTAATTTTCCCACTTATTTCCCTAATCCCTGTGGCTTTTTCCATGTTCTAGGTTGACTTTTCCCCTGGGGGTTTAGCTGGGTTTAATTGTTTCTTCTCTTCCCTTAGTGCCCTCGCTTTCTAAATTTTCCTTCCCTGATGGAGCTCCCTGTCGCTATTTATTAAGTTTTTTCCTTATTCCTTCAGTCGCCCTTGCTGTTCAAAGCGTCCTGCTTTCGGCTGGCAGAGAGTTAAGGTTCTTCCTAGTAGCTGGCACAGTGCTGCCTTTTGGATTGCGGATGAGCATCATGTTGGTAACGCGCTGACGTTTTGTTTGTCGCTAAGTAGCGCTGACACCACTCAAGGACCTTTCAGCTTCCCGTGCTCTGCCCGGTGCGCAAGAAGCTGGGAGGCGCCACAGGCAGCTCAGCTGCCCCAGACCGGCCGCAGCGCTATTCCCTACCGTGGGACGTCACGCTCGGTCTGGAAACTGGGGGGCGTTGGCCAGGAGTCAGCGATGGCAGCTCGGGGACGTGCTTGGCATCGGTCGGCGAGTGGTGAGCCCCTGTCTAGTGAAGCGCTTGCTTTGTATACTCTTATTGGTTTATTACTACTACTACTGCTACTACTAGTGTTACTACTATTCTGTTGTCTTTTCCTTCAATTGTTAAACTGTTCTTTACCTTAACCCCCGAGTTTTCTGACTTCCACCCTTGCAATTTTCTCCCGCGTAGCGGCTGCGTGGTGCTTAGCTGCTGGCTGGGGTTAAACCACGACAAAAGCTTCTGTCGACTTGTATTCCGTCTGCCGTTTCCATTTTTTAATTCTTCCTTGTCTCTATTAGTACCTTTGCTTTGTCCGTTTTCTTCCTACGTCTCTCTTTTAGTTCACTGTCCCTGTTTTTCATTTTTTTCTCTTCGTTGCCCTAAGTCCCGTCACTCTTGAAGTTTTTTTTGCTTTTATCCCGTTCCTTGTCTTTAGTTTTCAACGAGTTCTTCTCTTTCCTTAGGGTCCTCCCTTTTAACAGCCTCGGAGGGGGCGTAGCTTCCCGCTGAGGAGCGGTTGGAGGAGGCGAGGTGGTTGTCAGCCGGGTCATCATTTAATAGTAAAGTATGAAATGGCACGTTGATTAATCATTTACCTTTTGGTTTTGTGGGAGCTGTGCTGGCTGCCTTTAGAATCAGCTGAGAATTTGAGGTGAGCTGGGTTGTAGAGGGGAGGCACCCGGGGCTGGCTATTTCACCCGAGCGCCACGGGAACTTTGTGTCTCCTGGCATCCTAGGCGCACCGAGTGACAGTCGCAGCATCTTCCTTTAGAATAGGCGTGGAGCAGGTGAGCGGAGCGGTACGGTGCTTTTGAGGAGGAGGGTGTCGCAGAAGCGGTTGGCAGTAACCAGACCGATGCTGAATACCAGCGCTGTGTTTTAGTTTGTTAGTGGGTTGTGGGTTTGTGGGTTGGGAGTTTGGTGTTGGTTTTTTTGTTTGTTTTGGGTTTTTTTGTTGTTTTTTTTGTTGTGTGGTTTCTGTGGTTTCTGTGGTTTCTGTGGTTTCTGTGGTTTCTGTGGTTTCTGTGGTTTCTGTGGTTTCTGTGGTTTCGGGTTTTTTTTGTTTTTTTTTGTTTTTTTTTGTTTTGTTTTAGATGACGAAGAGGAACTGGGTGAGTGCAGGAATGTTCTAGTTAGGTGTGTGGTGGTTTTCTTTTTTTTTTGAGGGTCGATTCAGATCCCTGGCCCTCTGAAAGCTCAGTTGCGGGATCAGGGCTGAGGAGGTAACAAGGATAGGAATTGCAGGGAGGGGTTATAAAGTTGGTGTCGGGGAGAGGCCTGTCCAGGAGCAGTCTCCTTTGGGAAGGGCAAAGGAGCGGGTTACTGTTGTTAGCGCGCTGCTGACGTTTGCTGAGCAGGGCAGTTCCATCCTGTGTCTGTGCGTTTTGCTTTTGCGTAGTCTGTCTGTCTTCTGTGTCTCGTACCATGGCTTTCTCAGGTCTCGATGTTTCCGTAGCTCTTTGTGATCATCGGGCCCCTCGGTAAGCCTCCCGAGGGTCTCGAACGCATCGCCTCATCGGCATAGCGTTTCTTGAGCCCTGCTTATCTTGCCGTCGTAGCTTAAAGCACGGACGTGTCCGGGAAGCGTCGCGTTCCAGATGTTTCCGAGGGATCGTCTGTTGCGGTGGCCGGCCGGGCGGTCTCCGCAGGTCTGCTTTTGAGAGTTACGTTTCTACGGTCGTCTTCAGGGGTTTCATCCCTGGTTCCTTAATGGTCTTAGGTCTTAAATCCTGGCTTGTCATGCATCCATTTATCTTTTTTAGATGGTAGTTTTATCTCCTGGGCCACGGCAGGCACCGTAGGGGTTCCGTGCCGGAGGCATCTTCCCTACCGGAGTCGTTCCCGCTCGTGATCTTCTCGGGTCTCGAGGTCACGTCGTTTGTGGCATCTGTGTGCAGTGTCTGTCTGTGTGTCGGGGTTGGAGCCGCTCTGCCCAGGAGCGTTGCCATATTGGAGTTGGGGGTAGCATAGCCTCACGGTGATAAGTCCATTTGTACAGTATCTGTAGGCAAAGATTGTACGGGCCATCTCAAGGCAAGCAGCTGTAGACAGGTGCCGCAGTTACTTCTGTTGTGTTTTGCGGGTGCCGGAGGCTGGACCGGCGCACGTAGCGAAGCGTCTTCTTCGCCTTGCCGTAACGGAAGGTGAAACTTGGGAATCGTACGGAGCCCAAGGTTGTTTAGAGGTGCGCGGCGAGGCAGTTGCAGGGATAGCTCTGGAACCGGGGGGCTGTGCTGCAGTGGCAGCTGGGTGGTGTAAGTGTAGTGGTTTGAGTGAGCGGTGGTTGAAGGATTGTTCGGTTCCTGAATGTGCCTAACCTTGTACGTGTGAAGTATTTTATTGCAGGTCGTATGTAATGTTGAGAGTAATTTATTTCATATATACTATAGAATAAAAAAACCCCAGCTGGGGCATTTCCCTCCCCCCCCGCTGCGTTTTTTTTCCCCCGGTCCCGGCTGCTCTGCGAGGCGATGATCATCGCCAAGGTTTGGGCGGAGGTCAGGCTCGGGCCGGGGTTTTCTCAGGCAGGGCGATTTTTTTTTTTTTTTTTTTTTTTTGAGGCCCTCGGGAACACCGTTCCCAGGGAGCGCCGCAGAGGCAGGGCGACGGTCCGTTGTGGCGTGCTGGTGGTGGAATGGATCGGCCGAGACCGAGGCGTGGTTTGGGTGGTAGCTGAATGAGCGGTGCGTTTGGAATGTATCTAACGTTTTATGATGGTGTGGGGGTGCTTTGTTTCTTTGCAGGTTCCAGGTGGAATTGAAATTTTTCCTTTGCAGACATGTAGAAATGAAAACAAAATGACAATTATGACAATTATCCCTGGGAGTCATAATTAATTTAAATTAAAAAAAGAAATTACTCCCAGGGTAGGAGCTGGTTGCTACTGCTGCACCAGCCTTACCCTTTTTTAATTTTTTTTTAGTTCATTTTTTTTATAGTGTTTGTTATTTGTTTTTTTTTCCTTTGTACTATATAAATATGTATACAAATATATACATACACCCTCCCAGGTGGGAGGAAGCAATGATTAAAATAGTAACACCACATCTTCCTATAACAATTCATTCCTCCCACATGGAAGGGCAATTACCATCTTGTTATGAAACTGAATCAACTAATTATTCAAAGCAGTTACATTTTTCTGGCACCCCCTACAAAACAAAAGAAACAATAAACAACGAGAAATGCAAACACAATCATTCAAACAAAATTGTACACAGCACACAAAAGTGTAAAAAGCAAAACCCAGCGCGGCAAAAAACGAACTCGTCCAAAGCACCAAACTAGCCGACACAGTCCTCCCGGATGACAGAGAAGGTCCTCCAGAGCATAGAGATGAGCCAGAAAGTCCTCCCCGATGATAAAGACTGTCCTTCAGACCATAGAGCTGCAAGGAGAAGTCCTCCCGGAGTATAGAGCGGCTCCGCAGACCATCGAGATGACAGCGAAAGTCGACCCAGACGATAGAGAAGGTCGTCCAGAGCATAGAGCTGAAACCAGAGGTCCCCTGGATGATCCAGAAGGTCGCCGAGCGCCTCGAGATTAAACTGGCAGTCCCAACCGGCGCATGCGCGGTGCGCCGGGGGCGGGCATGGGGCGGTGGGCGGAGGTTCCCCGCGCGGAGCGGAGCGGCGCGGTCGTTGGGCTGCGGCTGCAGGCAGCGAGGAGGTGAGCGGGGAAAGCCCCGAGGAGGACGGCGGTGCCTGCGGGGGAGCGGCCGGGCCGGCGGGAGGCACGGAGCGGGGAAGGTGCGGTGCCGTGTGGGAGCCGGCGGGCGGAGCTTCCTGGAGCCGGTCGGGGCTGGGGGCGCCGCGCCGCTCCGCTCGGGGGGCCGGGCGGCGGGGAGGCGCCGCGCCGAGCCGCGCCGCTCCGGGGCCGGGCGGCGGGGAGGCGCCGCGCCGCTCCGGGGCCGGGCGGCGGGGAGGCGCCGCGCCGCTCCGGGGCCGGGCGGCGGGGAGGCGCCGCGCCGCTCCGGGGCCGGGCGGCGGGGAGGCGCCGCGCCGCTCCGGGGCCGGGCGGCGGGGAGGCGCCGCGCCGCTCCGGGGCCGGGCGGCGGGGAGGCGCCGCGCCGCTCCGGGGCCGGGCGGCGGGGAGGCGCCGCGCCGCTCCGGGGCCGGGCGGCGGGGAGGCGCCGCGCCGCTCCGGGGCCGTGCGGCGGGGGGCACTGCGCCGCTTCGGGGCCGTGCGGCGGGGGTCGCCAGGTCGGCGCCGGTGGTGGGAGGCCGGCCGGAGCCGGTGGCGGGGGCTGCCCGGAGCCGTGCTGGGGGCTCGGCGGGGCTTCCACGTGCGGCGATGGCGTGGGGAACGGTGTCCCCGCAGGGTCAAAAGCAGGGAGGGCTGTGTCTCGCGGCATCTTGGAGCCCGGGGCTTTTGGTCGGCCACGTTGGTTCCCCGGGCCATGCCGGCAGGTGTAGTTTCTATGGTCGTGGCTGCCAGGCAAACCGCTTCTCTTTTTGCCTCCTCCTTTCCAGTGTCACCTTCTGCGTCCCATGCAGAAAATCCTGCGTGCTTGATTCCGCTCGCTGCTCAGGTAATGGCGCGTCTGGGGCTGCGGGAGCGGGGAGAAACACTTGCCGGTTCAAGGACGCCACGGGTGCGCCACATCAAAGCCAGAGGAAAGGCAAATCTGCTGCCCGTGCAGAAAAGCCGAGGACAAACTGCAGGTAAGAGAGCGCACCTCGTTCCTGCAGTGCTCCCTTGGGAGTTACGGATGTTTGCCTTCCAGGCAAAAGAACAGACTTTGATCTAGGAGAAATGAAGAGCTGCCTGTTCCCTTCTTTAGGCTCCGGTGTTTCACTTCTGGTTGGTCGTGCTAATTGGATGGGCGAGCTGGAAATAGCCTTTTGTTTTGATACGCAGAAGTAAATTGTTAGTAATACGCGGTGTCAGTAGAGTTCATTTTTGAGCACCTAGGTGCCAGTGGAAACGTAAGGAATGAAGCTCGATGGGAACTGATACTTAAGTTTAGTTTTCCGTGATTTTTCTTTGCCGTTCAGGCGTGGATGGCACGGTGTCCTGTGGCTCGGTCCACGTTCTGTTCCGTGGAGCCTTCGGTCTAGGACTTTGAAGTAAGGAAGTTTGTCCTTCCAGAAAAGGGCTAGTCGCTCCTAGGATTGAGGTGTGGACTTGCAGAGTCTCTTAGGCACGTGCTCGGAATTGGAGGCGAATTTCACTTGATGTTGCTGCTGTTTGTCTTCACTTTCCTTCCTTTCCCCACGGCTCCATCAGGAGTGGGAGCTCTGAATCATCATTTTGTTTTCAGTCTCAAACACGTTTTTTTACCCAAGGAGGTGCTACGTTTAGAAGTTAATGAGTTTTGTCACAAACGCGTCGGTCGATGCGATTGCGTTGCGATTGTTAAAACCCGCAAAATAACACCAGTCTTACGGATCTGGCCTATTTCTTCCGAACACGGATTCGTCACGTGCAAATCGGGATACGGGTCGTCTGCGCTTCGTGCTGAGACAGGGATGAGCTCCCAAAGGCAAAAAATACAAGGTCGTGGGGGTTTCTTTGTTTGTATTTGGGGGCGGGGGGGGTGGATTTAAAAGAAAAAAAAGAGCGCAGTGTTGACTGGTGGCAGCCTGCAGAGCTCTTTTGCTGCCCGACCTCTCCTTTTCCTCTCTTGAACTCCTCTTTCGTGGCTGTAATTGTCGTTTGGAGAAGTTCAGAAGAGCGGTTCAGTGACTTGCCTGGGTCCGTGTGCCAGTAATACCGGGAAGGGAAGCGCTTGAACCGGTAGCAAATCAAGTTGGCTACAAGCAGAGGTTCTGAAGGAAGAACAACGATAACGGGAAGCAAATAGCAAGTTCCCAAAAAATGGGCGCGTGTCAAACGCATCCGAGTTTTACGGCCAAATGTTGTTTGGCAATATGTTCCAAACGGCTATTTTTTCCTTCCCTCGGTTGTAGTCTTTGCAAAACTTCACAAAACCAGGAAGCTTGGGACTCCTACCCAGCTTTATGCTACGGGGTTTTTTTTTTTTCCTCTTTCAGCAGAGCGTCAGCTGCCGCCGTTTCACCGTGGTCGCCCTTTCTTCTGCCATGAAAGTGCAAGACGGACGGAAAGGCTCCATAGCGGTCTGCGAGTACAAGGTACGTCCGCGATGCGTGTCCGCGTTTTTCCTAAGGCGCTTGTAGTACGGACTTCAAAGTTAACGTCAAGAATGTGCCGGCTCTCCTTCCTTCTGTAGTTTTTCTAGGAACTGTTTTAAGGCAGATACTAAAAGTCAAAGAAGGTCTGCGCTGGAGCGTGTTAACGCCTGTGCAGAATCGGCTTCCCTCCGTTTATTTTGCCTTCCCGAAAGCGCAATCTTGTGTTTCTGTGCGCTTACTAGGAAATGCTATTGGGAAAATAATTGCGTCGTAAAAGAGGAAAGACAATGTTTGTGAGAGTTCAGGCGTTCGGAAGAAACAGGCTTTGTTTTTGTCATAAAAGCTGTGTGCTTTTTCAGTCAATAAGTTTTTAAAATATCTTACAGTAGGTCTTGAAAAGCTTACTGCGATACTAGCGTCCGTACTAAAAGCGATCAAGGTCCAAGGAGAGACGTGGACAAAAGAGGAGGAATCGGCGTCGCTTTCCCGAGAAGCATTGCCAGCCTTGTAAGTAGCGACAGCGAGTCCTGACGTGGTTTCGGTGAGTTACTGCTTCGGCAGCCTCCTTTTTTCTTAACCTACAGCGTGTGATTTCTTACTTCAGCTGGAAAGAGATTTTCCAGAATGGAAATCTTTCTCATTCAAAGAAGTTGTGTTTTATGAACTCCCCATCAGAGTGGGGATCTTCAGAGATGATGCGCTTGGCAGTGGAAGTCAGCAGCAGCAAGACTTTCCACTCTCTTAAAAAAAAAAAAAAAAAAAAAAGTCCATTTGCTTCCAAAGACCCGAGCACAGCACGTCTTCCAGAAGTTGATGGCATCGCTGGTTCTCAGTTGCAACAGCCGAGATGTCATCAACACGCGTTCCTCTGCATGCTTCGGCGCAGCCAAAAGCGTTAGCAAATCTGCCGGTCCTTTTTGGTAGCCTTACGCGTTGCAGCCCCGGGGATTGGATTCTGCCCCCAAAGTAAAACCGTATGGGGGATCTCTTCTGTCATGGATTTTTCTCTCCTAGATGTAACTTTAGGAAAAAAAAGTTAAAATTGGATCTACAAACTGCCTTGCGTTGTTTCAGCTGTAACTGCCAACTAGCTGTGGCGTACAATTGCTTAGGTGTGTTTAAGCAGTTAGGTATTTGTTCTGAACGTTGACCAGGAGAGGCAACTGAACGTTACGGGGTGTTTTCCCCCCCGCTCTTTTGACGGAGTGCTCTGAAGTACTTTCTGTCTGGCTTTCAAGGGTGCGTTTCCCTGGCAGTTCAGCAGCATCTCTCTTGGGCGGCGCGGCTGGCCAGATGTCGCTCCTAATGACGTAAGGCGCAAAAAACCCCTGGTCAAATGATAACTGCGTATCTTGGAGACAGATAATCTACTGGTTAAATTAACGCCAAAGGAAAATCCAGTCCTTCTCCAGCAGAAGTATTTTTATTGGATGTTTATAAACACACGCACAGCTTTTTTAGTATGAAGCGAATTGCTGCGATTTGTCCTTTGCTTTTCCTTTTACCCTCGAAAGCGTTACGCTTCGCTTCCAGCTTTGTCGACCGAGCCAGCAAGATGTGCAGCAGCAGCTGCGAGGGCCGTAGCTGTTGCGGCGGACCTGTAAGCGTAGATTCTGATTGCGGTACGCCCTCGTCCTGCAGCCTCGCAGGGTCGTCTCCCTGCAGCCGTGCCGTAAGGAAGGGGTGAGACGTTTTCCAACGCCGGCAAGAGCGTGTGCTTGTATGCGAAGAACATGTTCGGAATCGTACCGGTTAGTCTTAATGCTGATGGGAAGCGTTCAGGTCGCTCTAGCTTTTAAAGGATGTCTTGTATTTGGAGCTGACCTGCTTACCTCGAATCCTCCTTGAGCTCAACTGCTCTCCTCTCCCTTGCTCTGAGTGAATTCCTCTACTCACTGCTGTGCTATTTTTTTCACATGCTGAAATATCGCTTGGGCTTTTTGTTTTTCAGGTGTCTTGTTGCAAGCGTCTCGTGATGCTCGCTAGGTACCCCCCGGCCCAGGTTGGCCTGCCTGTCGTGAAGCGTCCCGAGGGTAAGGGGCCGGCCCCGTGCCTGGAGGCTCCCGGCTCTGTCTCCGGCGGGTGCCCCGCGGGTGCGGCAGCGAGGGCTGCGTGGTGGGGCGAGTCCCGGGCCAAGAGGGAGCGGGGAGGTTCGTTGCCCCGGGGAGCCCGTCCCAGCGCAGGAACGGAGGGGGAGCACGGCAGAGCAGAGCCTGAGCGAGAGGTGCGGCACCGTCCCCCGGCAGGCTCCCCCCGCGGCGTGGGGCAGCCGCCGGCTTGCGGGACGGGGGCCGGGGGGGGCTGCAGCCGTTTGGGGGGGCTGCCCCCATTTTATTTTTCTGGCGGAGCTCCCCTTTTCGGGGGGGGGCGCCTACATATGTAAATGGCATTATTAAAGTAGCTGTTTTCCTTGTTCTGTGCCTTTTTGGGGGGGGTGATTAAAAAGTGTGGAGGGGCCTGGGGGGTGATGATGTCATTTGGGGCCCCCCAACGTCACGGGGGGCGGGGGCGTGATGATGAAACAGAGGAGCAGGTGAGTGGGGGATGAAGGTGTCACGGGGAGGTTTCCCCCCAGAGAAGGGGGGTCACAGTCCCAAAACGCCTGAAAACTCGTGTGTGTGTGTGATTAACCATGTGAAGAACTGGAAATACGGGTGCGAGGCATTGCAGTAGAGAAAAATCTCTCGCCTTTATATATATATATTGAAAAATAATATTCGTTTTTATGTGTGTGTATATATATATGTAAAAGGATTTCAAAATACAAACCTGTACCTGCTATGTTATAGAAATTATTAAAAAATCTCAATGGAGATAGATAGGGTTTTAAAATAAAAAAGAACTTGTCTCTATGTTAAGAAATAAAGGAGTTTAAAATGCAAAAAGAGATGATGTAGGTGAAGGAATTTAAAACAGAAGTCAGTCTGGATAGGTAGAGGTACCTACGCTTACCCTGCGTCACCGAGTAAGCCTAAGTAGGTATCCCGTGTAATCGAAGTAAAGGTTCTATGGAAGTGTAAACAGATAACTAAGTCTAAAGAGGTAGGATGGTAAGTAGATACCGAAGTCTAAAGAGAGAAGTCGAAGATATCAGAGTGTCAAAATATGCAAGTCCAAGAGCAAAATATCCAATATCCAAGAGCAACACAGTTTGGGGCTCCCAGGAAAGCTGAATCCGCCTGGATTTGTGCAGCTGGAAAGCAAGCACAAACACACCACACCGCACACGCACACACTCACACCCCCCACGCCCCCCCCCATTTTAACGCAGAAAACCAAAAATGACCCATTGTTATGATGTGGAAAAGCGCCGGAAAACCCCAGAACTGAATATTTTGGAAAAGCAGAAACCCCCAAGTTTTGTATGATGTAAAAGAAAAAACAAACAACAACAACAAACAAAAAAACCCCAAACGAAAAACCGGCGCCAATTTGGGCCAAATCTGGGGTGAACCGCGGACAGTTTGAGGGGCATTGCTGGGGATTATCTGGCGTGGATTCCTTCTCCGGAGCGGAATATCCGTTGTGGGTTATCCCAGGTGAGTTATCTGCTGTGGATTATGCCGGGTGGACCCCCTGGTGTAGGTCATCCCCACCCGTGTCCCCCCGTGCACCTTTGTACCCACACATAGCCGCCGTCCGTCCGTCCGTCCCCGTCTCCTCCCCCCTGTCCTTCTCTGCGCGTCTCTCCGCCCTCCCGAGTGCTCTCCACCCGAACGTCCCCCCACACAAGGTTTTTCCCCCCATGCGGTTTTTTTTTTTTTTTTTTTTTTTTCCCTGGGCTGTGCCCCCCGTGTCCCCTGCCCTCCAGTCTCGCGCCCCCGCTCCCCTGCTCCACCCCTCCCCTAACCCCTTTGCTTCTGGACCCCCAGCTCCGCACGGGCCACGGGCAGCCTGGGGAGCTTCACCCCGAGCCGTTCCTTTCCCCCCTGGGCAGCAGCGGTTCTGCCGCTGCTACAGGCAGGCGCTTTCTGGACGGGCGAGGGGCTGGGACGACCGGAGGCTGCCGCACGCTCCGGTCCGAGCGAGACGCTGTTCCCGGGGGACCTGGCGCAGGGAAAGGCGAGGGACTCTCCGCGCTGCCGGTGGCTCTTCAGAAGGGAACCGCGCTCTGGTTTTAGCGGCAGAAGGTGTCGGTCGGGCAGCCGCGTAGCACTGTGCTGAGCGACGGGGCAGGCGTCTGGCTTGTTGGAGTCCAGGCGTGTTTCTCGCCTCGCAGTCTCGATGCCAAAACAAGCAGGGGGTTCAGGTTCCCAAAGCCTTTGGACGTGGGAGCAAGACGACAGCTAGGTCTCTAGCAGCACGGTATTTCAGCCGTGTTGCTTGCTGCAAATGGCTTGCAGGCCAGGAGATGTTGAGAGGGGTCTGAAACAAAGAAAGGGAGCGTGGAAGCGGTTGTTTTAAGGCGGCAAATGAGGCAGCCGAAGGAAGCGAGCAGCTCAGCCGCCGCCTCGGCGGACCAGCCCCTCCAGCCTCCCGAGTCTGGCGCGCCGCAGGCGGTCAAAGCGCAGGCGCCGCGCTCGCTGGCGGGAGCGGCAGGGAGCGCAGAGCTGCGCTGCCGTCCAGAGCGGCGAGGGAACCGGCAGGGCTCTACGGCCATCTGGTGCGGCCAGCCGACGGGCCTCTTTGCTTTCCCTGTTTCACGTCTAATTCCTTTGCGTGCCGCAGGGCAGGGTGGTAAGTAACATCGCGCAGGTCTTATTTAAGTGGCAAGCCCTGCGCGGGAAGCCCGGGGCGTGCGCAGGATGAGCGGAGGGCACCGCGGCAGAGCCCGAGGGTCACCGGCGTATCGCTCGCTCGCAGATCGCGCGCTTGCCGGCGGTCTGCTCGCGTGCACCGCTTCCTGATAATCGTAGCTGCCCCTCTCACACAAAGCAGCTTTCAGTATCTCCTCGCGTGCCTTCAGGATGTCATCAGTGTCGCTTTTTTTTTTCTTTTTTTTTTAATAAAATCTCTCCAGGGTCTGTTGGCTCGCTGGTGTCACTCTCCCACCCCTGATGCCACCTGCAGATGAATCCAGCAATCCCGGGGGCTTACTCTGGGGGCAAAAAAGCCGAGCCAAGGCAAAGGTATTGACCAGGTTCCCTGCGCTGCTTCCCCCGGCTGGGTCCTGGGGTGAGGGGCGCGGAGAGAAAGGGCCAGCAGCCCTCTGCGAGCTGTCAAGTGCAGAGGACTGAAATGCTCGAGCCGCTTGGGTGCTTTTTGGGGGCGAGGCAATGGCTCTGGCTGCGTGGGCTGTGAGCGGGAGCAGGGGCAGAGAAGGGCGAGGCTTGTGGCCCCCCCCCCCCCCCCCCCCCGTAAGGCGGCGGCGGCGGCGGCGGCTGCGGGCGGCCCAAGGCGGGCCGGGGTGCGAGTCCTTTGTCCCCGCGGGGAGCGCTCGGGGCGCGGGGCTCGGTGTGGTGCTGCCGCCTGGCGTCCAAAAGCGGGTACTGCAGCTCGGGTGGCGCCCGGGGGCGGTGGGGCGTTTTGGCCGTGCCTCGGTGCTGCCGCCTGGCGTCCAAAAGCGGGTACTGCAGGCCGGGAGCCGCGCAGGGGCGGTGGCGTCCACGTGCTCCCCGGTGCCGGTGGCCGGTACCGGGCATGCGACAGCGCGGCGCCCGCGGGGCGATGCCGCCGCAGCCGTTGCTGCCTCCCGGTAAGGAAGCGCCGCTCTCGCCGCCCGGGAGGTGCTGGCTGCTGCTGGCACGGCCGCCTCGGCCTCCGCTGCAGCCCCGCCCCGGCCCACGCCCCCGTCCTGGTGTGGAGCGGCCCCGCCCCTAGCGACGGGCCCCGCCCCTGGAGCTCCCCGGCAGGGGAAGGGCACCACCCCTAGCGACAGGCCCCGCCCCTGGAGACCACCCCGTGCGGTGTGTCAGGGCGGAGCTTAGCCGCGGGGGGCGGAGCCTTGCGGTGGTAAGGCGGAGCTTCACCGCGCATGCGCGGTGTGTAGGGGGCGGAGCCTTGCCGCGGGGGGGCGGAGTTTTGCCCTGAAGGGCGGAGCTTTGGCCGAGCATGCGTGCTGTGTCGGGGGCGGAGCTTAGCCGCGGGGGGCGGAGCGTTGCGGTGGTAAGGCGGAGCTTTGCCGTGTGAGGGCGGAGCTCCACGGGCGCATGCGCGCTGTGTCAGGGCGGAGCTTTGCCGCGTGGGGCGGAGCCTTGCCGCGGGGAGGGCGGAGCTTCGCTGGCGCATGCGTGGTGTGTGCAGGGCGGAGCTTTGCTGCAGAGGGCGGGGTTTGCCGCGGGGAGGGCGGAGCTTCGCCAGCGCATGCGCGGTGCGTCGGGGGCGGGAATCGCGCGCGGTGGGCGGAGGTTCCCCGCGCGGAGGGGCCAGGGTGAGCCCGGGGCGGAGGGGAGCGGAGCGGAGCGGTCGTTGGGCTGCGGTTGCAGGCAGCGAGGAGGTGAGCGGGGAAAGCCCCGAGGAGGGCGGCGGGAGGCACGGAGTGGGGAGGGTGCGGTGCCGTGTGGGAGCCGGGCGGGCGGAGCTTCCTGGAGCCGGTCCGGGGGGGGCGCCGCGCCGAGCCGCGCCGCTCCGGGGCCGGGCGGCGGGGGGGGCGCCGCGCCGCGCCGAGCCGCGCCGCTCCGGGGCCGGGCGGCGGGGGGGGCGCCGCGCCGCGCCGCTCCGGGGCCGGGCGGCGGGGGGGGGCGCCGCGCCGAGCCGCGCCGCTCCGGGGCCGGGCGGCGGGGGGGGCGCCGCGCCGAGCCGCGCCGCACCGCTTGTGCCGGGCGGTGGGGGAACGCCGCGCCGAGCCGCTCCGCTCCGGGGCCGGGCGGTGGGGGGGAGCCGCGCCGAGCCGCTCCGCTCCGCTCCGGGGCCGGGCGGTGGGGGGGAGCCGCGCCGCGTCGAGCCGCTCCGCTCCGGGGCCGGGCGGCGGGGGGGCGCCGCGCCGAGCCGCTCCGCTCCGGGGCCGGGCGGCGGGGGGGGCGCCGCGCCGAGCCGCTCCGCTCCGGGGCCGGGCGGCGGGGGGGCGCCGCGCCGAGCCGCTCCGCTCCGGGGCCGGGCGGTGGGGGGGCGCCGGGTCGGCGCCGGTGGGGGGGCGCCGGCCGGAGCCAGTGGCGGGGGCTGCCCGGAGCCGCGCTGGGGGCTCGGCGGGGCTTCCACGTGCGGCGGTGTCGTGGGGAACGGTGTCCCCGCAGGGTCCAAAAGCAGGGAGGGCTGCGTCTCGCGGCATTTTGGAGCCCGGGGCTTTTGGTCGGCCACGTTGGTTCCCCGGGCCATGCCGGCAGGTGTAGTTTCTATGGTCGTGGCTGCCGGGCAAACCGCTTCTCTTTTTGCCTCCTCCTTTCCAGTGTCACCTTCTGCGTCCCGTGCAGAAAATCCTGCGTGCTTGATTCCGCTCGCTGCTCAGGTAATGGCGCGTCTGGGGCTGCGGGAGCGGGGAGAAACACTTGCCGGTTCAAGGACGCCACGGGTGCGCCACATCAAAGCCAGAGGAAAGGCAAATCTGCTGCCCGTGCAGAAAAGCCGAGGACAAACTGCAGGTAAGAGAGCGCACCTCGTTCCTGCAGTGCTCCCTTGGGCGTTACGGATGTTTGCCTTCCAGGCAAAAGAACAGACTTTGCTCTAGGAGAAATGAAGAGCTGCCTGTTCCCTTCTTTAGGCTCCGGTGTTTCACTTCTGGTTGGTCGTGCTAATTGGATGGGCGAGCTGGAAATAGCCTTTTGTTTTGATACGCAGAAGTAAATTGTTAGTAATACGCGGTGTCAGTAGAGTTCATTTTTGAGCACCTAGGTGCCAGTGGAAACGTAAGGAATGAAGCTCGATGGGAACTGATACTTAAGTTTAGTTTTCCGTGATTTTTCTTTGCCGTTCGGGCGTGGATGGCACGGTGTCCTGTGGCTCGGTCCACGTTCTGTTCCGTGGAGCCTTCGGTCTAGGACTTTGAAGTAAGGAAGTTTGTCCTTCCAGAAAAGGGCTAGTCGCTCCTAGGATTGAGGTGTGGACTTGCAGAGTCTCTTAGGCACGTGCTCGGAATTGGAGGCGAATTTCACTTGATGTTGCTGCTGTTTGTCTTCACTTTCCTTCCTTTCCCCACGGCTCCATCAGGAGTGGGAGCTCTGAATCATCATTTTGTTTTCAGTCTCAAACACGTTTTTTTACCCAAGGAGGTGCTACGTTTAGAAGTTAATGAGTTTTGTCACAAACGCGTCGGTCGATGCGATTGCGTTGCGATTGTTAAAACCCGCAAAATAACACCAGTCTTACGGATCTGGCCTATTTCTTCCGAACACGGATTCGTCACGTGCAAATCGGGATACGGGTCGTCTGCGCTTCGTGCTGAGACAGGGATGAGCTCCCAAAGGCAAAAAATACAAGGTCGTGGGGGTTGTTTTTGTTTGTATTTGGGGGCGGGGGGGGTGGATTTAAAAGAAAAAAAAGAGCGCAGTGTTGACTGGTGGCAGCCTGCAGAGCTCTTTTGCTGCCCGACCTCTCCTTTTCCTCTCTTGAACTCCTCTTTTGTGGCTGTAATTGTCGTTTGGAGAAGTTCAGAAGAGCGGTTCAGTGACTTGCCTGGGTCCGTGTGCCAGTAATACCGGGAAGGGAAGCGCTTGAACCGGTAGCAAATCAAGTTGGCTACAAGCAGAGGTTCTGAAGGAAGAACAACGATAACGGGAAGCAAATAGCAAGTTCCCAAAAAATGGGCGCGTGTCAAACGCATCCGAGTTTTACGGCCAAATGTTGTTTGGCAATATGTTCCAAACGGCTCTTTTTTCCTTCCCTCGGTTGTAGTCTTTGCAAAACTTCACAAAACCAGGAAGCTTGGGACTCCTACCCAGCTTTATGCTACGGGGTTTTTTTTTTTTCCTCTTTCAGCAGAGCGTCAGCTGCCGCCGTTTCACCGTGGTCGCCCTTTCTTCTGCCGTGAAAGTGCAAGACGGACGGAAAGGCTCCATAGCGGTCTGCGAGTACAAGGTACGTCCGCGATGCGTGTCCGTGTTTTTCCTAAGGCGCTTGTAGTACGGACTTCAAAGTTAACGTCAAGAATGTGCCGGCTCTCCTTCCTTCTGTAGTTTTTCTAGGAACTGTTTTAAGGCAGATACTAAAAGTCAAAGAAGGTCTGCGCTGGAGTGTGTTAACGCCTGTGCAAAGTCGGCTTCCCTCCGTTTATTTTGCCTTCCCGAAAGCGCAATCTTGTGTTTCTGTGCGCTTACTAGGAAAGGATATCGGGAAAACCATTTTATCCTGAAAGAGGAAAGGCAATGTTTGCAAGAGTTCAGAAGAAACAGGCTTTGTTTCTGTCATAAAAGCTGTGTGCTTTTTCAGTCAATAAGTTTTTAAAAAGGAGGATTTCAAAATACAAACCTGTATCTGCTGTATTATATAAACTATTAAAAAATAATTTTCTGTCTTTTTCCCTTTTTTCCGTCTCCGTTTTAGTTCACCCATGCGGGTTTTTAAATCACTTCCCGATGTTCTTAATCGCCGCTTCCTT
This sequence comes from Platalea leucorodia, assembly GCF_965183815.1. NCBI lineage: Eukaryota > Metazoa > Chordata > Aves > Pelecaniformes > Threskiornithidae > Platalea > Platalea leucorodia. Next base: position 67,483 of record NW_028121276.1, read on the forward strand.
TAAACACTTTCCTGACTCCTTTTCTCCTCTTTGCTGCCTTTATTCCCCTGTATTTCTGTTTTAATTCTTTCTTGTCTTTCCTTAGGGCCCTCGTTTTTTGAATCTTCCTTCTCCGTCCCTCTAGTTCGCTGTCCTGTTTTTTAATTTTCCCACTTATTTCCCTAATCCCTGTGGCTTTTTCCATGTTCTAGGTTGACTTTTCCCCTGGGGGTTTAGCTGGGTTTAATTGTTTCTTCTCTTCCCTTAGTGCCCTCGCTTTCTAAATTTTCCTTCCCTGATGGAGCTCCCTGTCGCTATTTATTAAGTTTTTTCCTTATTCCTTCAGTCGCCCTTGCTGTTCAAAGCGTCCTGCTTTCGGCTGGCAGAGAGTTAAGGTTCTTCCTAGTAGCTGGCACAGTGCTGCCTTTTGGATTGCGGATGAGCATCATGTTGGTAACGCGCTGACGTTTTGTTTGTCGCTAAGTAGCGCTGACACCACTCAAGGACCTTTCAGCTTCCCGTGCTCTGCCCGGTGCGCAAGAAGCTGGGAGGCGCCACAGGCAGCTCAGCTGCCCCAGACCGGCCGCAGCGCTATTCCCTACCGTGGGACGTCACGCTCGGTCTGGAAACTGGGGGGCGTTGGCCAGGAGTCAGCGATGGCAGCTCGGGGACGTGCTTGGCATCGGTCGGCGAGTGGTGAGCCCCTGTCTAGTGAAGCGCTTGCTTTGTATACTCTTATTGGTTTATTACTACTACTACTGCTACTACTAGTGTTACTACTATTCTGTTGTCTTTTCCTTCAATTGTTAAACTGTTCTTTACCTTAACCCCCGAGTTTTCTGACTTCCACCCTTGCAATTTTCTCCCGCGTAGCGGCTGCGTGGTGCTTAGCTGCTGGCTGGGGTTAAACCACGACAAAAGCTTCTGTCGACTTGTATTCCGTCTGCCGTTTCCATTTTTTAATTCTTCCTTGTCTCTATTAGTACCTTTGCTTTGTCCGTTTTCTTCCTACGTCTCTCTTTTAGTTCACTGTCCCTGTTTTTCATTTTTTTCTCTTCGTTGCCCTAAGTCCCGTCACTCTTGAAGTTTTTTTTGCTTTTATCCCGTTCCTTGTCTTTAGTTTTCAACGAGTTCTTCTCTTTCCTTAGGGTCCTCCCTTTTAACAGCCTCGGAGGGGGCGTAGCTTCCCGCTGAGGAGCGGTTGGAGGAGGCGAGGTGGTTGTCAGCCGGGTCATCATTTAATAGTAAAGTATGAAATGGCACGTTGATTAATCATTTACCTTTTGGTTTTGTGGGAGCTGTGCTGGCTGCCTTTAGAATCAGCTGAGAATTTGAGGTGAGCTGGGTTGTAGAGGGGAGGCACCCGGGGCTGGCTATTTCACCCGAGCGCCACGGGAACTTTGTGTCTCCTGGCATCCTAGGCGCACCGAGTGACAGTCGCAGCATCTTCCTTTAGAATAGGCGTGGAGCAGGTGAGCGGAGCGGTACGGTGCTTTTGAGGAGGAGGGTGTCGCAGAAGCGGTTGGCAGTAACCAGACCGATGCTGAATACCAGCGCTGTGTTTTAGTTTGTTAGTGGGTTGTGGGTTTGTGGGTTGGGAGTTTGGTGTTGGTTTTTTTGTTTGTTTTGGTTTTTTTTGTGGTTTTGGTGGTTTTGGTGGTTTTGGTGGTTTTGGTGGTTTTTGTGGTTTTTGTGGTTTTTGTGGTTTTTGTGGTTTTTGTGGTTTTTGTGGTTTTTGTGGTTTTTTTTTGTTTTTTTTTGTTTTTTTTTGTTTTTTTTGTTTTTTTTTGTTTTTTTTGTTTTTTTTTGTTTTTTTTGTTTTGTTTTAGATGACGAAGAGGAACTGGGTGAGTGCAGGAATGTTCTAGTTAGGTGTGTGGTGGTTTTCTTTTTTTTTTGAGGGTCGATTCAGATCCCTGGCCCTCTGAAAGCTCAGTTGCGGGATCAGGGCTGAGGAGGTAACAAGGATAGGAATTGCAGGGAGGGGTTATAAAGTTGGTGTCGGGGAGAGGCCTGTCCAGGAGCAGTCTCCTTTGGGAAGGGCAAAGGAGCGGGTTACTGTTGTTAGCGCGCTGCTGACGTTTGCTGAGCAGGGCAGTTCCATCCTGTGTCTGTGCGTTTTGCTTTTGCGTAGTCTGTCTGTCTTCTGTGTCTCGTACCATGGCTTTCTCAGGTCTCGATGTTTCCGTAGCTCTTTGTGATCATCGGGCCCCTCGGTAAGCCTCCCGAGGGTCTCGAACGCATCGCCTCATCGGCATAGCGTTTCTTGAGCCCTGCTTATCTTGCCGTCGTAGCTTAAAGCACGGACGTGTCCGGGAAGCGTCGCGTTCCAGATGTTTCCGAGGGATCGTCTGTTGCGGTGGCCGGCCGGGCGGTCTCCGCAGGTCTGCTTTTGAGAGTTACGTTTCTACGGTCGTCTTCAGGGGTTTCATCCCTGGTTCCTTAATGGTCTTAGGTCTTAAATCCTGGCTTGTCATGCATCCATTTATCTTTTTTAGACGGTAGTTTTATCTCCTGGGCCACGGCAGGCACCGTAGGGGTTCCGTGCCGGAGGCATCTTCCCTACCGGAGTCGTTCCCGCTCGTGATCTTCTCGGGTCTCGAGGTCACGTCGTTTGTGGCATCTGTGTGCAGTGTCTGTCTGTGTGTTGGGGTTGGAGCCGCTCTGCCCAGGAGCGTTGCCATATTGGAGTTGGGGGTAGCATAGCCTCACGGTGATAAGTCCATTTGTACAGTATCTGTAGGCAAAGATTGTACGGGCCATCTCAAGGCAAGCAGCTGTAGACAGGTGCCGCAGTTACTTCTGTTGTGTTTTGCGGGTGCCGGAGGCTGGACCGGCGCACGTAGCGAAGCGTCTTCTTCGCCTTGCCGTAACGGAAGGTGAAACTTGGGAATCGTACGGAGCCCAAGGTTGTTTAGAGGTGCGCGGCGAGGCAGTTGCAGGGATAGCTCTGGAACCGGGGGGCTGTGCTGCAGTGGCAGCTGGGTGGTGTAAGTGTAGTGGTTTGAGTGAGCGGTGGTTGAAGGATTGTTCGGTTCCTGAATGTGCCTAACCTTGTACGTGTGAAGTATTTTATTGCAGGTCGTATGTAATGTTGAGAGTAATTTATTTCATATATACTATAGAATAAAAAAACCCCAGCTGGGGCATTTCCCTCCCCCCCCGCTGCGTTTTTTTTCCCCCGGTCCCGGCTGCTCTGCGAGGCGATGATCATCGCCAAGGTTTGGGCGGAGGTCAGGCTCGGGCCGGGGTTTTCTCAGGCAGGGCGATTTTTTTTTTTTTTTTTTTTTTTTTTTGAGGCCCTCGGGAACACCGTTCCCAGGGAGCGCCGCAGAGGCAGGGCGACGGTCCGTTGTGGCGTGCTGGTGGTGGAATGGATCGGCCGAGACCGAGGCGTGGTTTGGGTGGTAGCTGAATGAGCGGTGCGTTTGGAATGTATCTAACGTTTTATGATGGTGTGGGGGTGCTTTGTTTCTTTGCAGGTTCCAGGTGGAATTGAAATTTTTCCTTTGCAGACATGTAGAAATGAAAACAAAATGACAATTATGACAATTATCCCTGGGAGTCATAATTAATTTAAATTAAAAAAAGAAATTACTCCCAGGGTAGGAGCTGGTTGCTACTGCTGCACCAGCCTTACCCTTTTTTAATTTTTTTTTAGTTCATTTTTTTTATAGTGTTTGTTATTTGTTTTTTTTTCCTTTGTACTATATAAATATGTATACAAATATATACATACACCCTCCCAGGTGGGAGGAAGCAATGATTAAAATAGTAACACCACATCTTCCTATAACAATTCATTCCTCCCACATGGAAGGGCAATTACCATCTTGTTATGAAACTGAATCAACTAATTATTCAAAGCAGTTACATTTTTCTGGCACCCCCTACAAAACAAAAGAAACAATAAACAACGAGAAATGCAAACACAATCATTCAAACAAAATTGTACACAGCACACAAAAGTGTAAAAAGCAAAACCCAGCGCGGCAAAAAACGAACTCGTCCAAAGCACCAAACTAGCCGACACAGTCCTCCCGGATGACAGAGAAGGTCCTCCAGAGCATAGAGATGAGCCAGAAAGTCCTCCCCGATGATAAAGACTGTCCTTCAGACCATAGAGCTGCAAGGAGAAGTCCTCCCGGAGTATAGAGCGGCTCCGCAGACCATCGAGATGACAGCGAAAGTCGACCCAGACGATAGAGAAGGTCGTCCAGAGCATAGAGCTGAAACCAGAGGTCCCCTGGATGATCCAGAAGGTCGCCGAGCGCCTCGAGATTAAACTGGCAGTCCCAACCGGCGCATGCGCGGTGCGTCGGGGGCGGGCATGGGGCGGTGGGCGGAGGTTCCCCGCGCGGAGCGGAGCGGCGCGGTCGTTGGGCTGCGGCTGCAGGCAGCGAGGAGGTGAGCGGGGAAAGCCCCGAGGAGGACGGCGGTGCCTGCGGGGGAGCGGCCGGGCCGGCGGGAGGCACGGAGCGGGGAAGGTGCGGTGCCGTGTGGGAGCCGGCGGGCGGAGCTTCCTGGAGCCGGTCGGGGCTGGGGGCGCCGAGCCGCTCCGCTCGGGGGGCCGGGCGGCGGGGAGGCGCCGCGCCGAGCCGCGCCGCTCCGGGGCCGGGCGGCGGGGGGGAGCCGCGCCGCTTCGGGGCCGGGCGGCGGGGAGGCGCCGCGCCGCTTCGGGGCCGGGCGGCGGGGAGGCGCCGCGCCGCTTCGGGGCCGTGCGGCGGGGAGGCGCCGCGCCGCTTCGGGGCCGTGCGGCGGGGGGCACCGCGCCGCTTCGGGGCCGTGCGGCGGGGGTCGCCGGGTCGGCGCCGGTGGTGGGAGGCCGGCCGGAGCCGGTGGCGGGGGCTGCCCGGAGCCGTGCTGGGGGCTCGGCGGGGCTTCCACGTGCGGCGATGGCGTGGGGAACGGTGTCCCCGCAGGGTCAAAAGCAGGGAGGGCTGTGTCTCGCGGCATCTTGGAGCCCGGGGCTTTTGGTCGGCCACGTTGGTTCCCCGGGCCATGCCGGCAGGTGTAGTTTCTATGGTCGTGGCTGCCGGGCAAACCGCTTCTCTTTTTGCCTCCTCCTTTCCAGTGTCACCTTCTGCGTCCCATGCAGAAAATCCTGCGTGCTTGATTCCGCTCGCTGCTCAGGTAATGGCGCGTCTGGGGCTGCGGGAGCGGGGAGAAACACTTGCCGGTTCAAGGACGCCACGGGTGCGCCACATCAAAGCCAGAGGAAAGGCAAATCTGCTGCCCGTGCAGAAAAGCCGAGGACAAACTGCAGGTAAGAGAGCGCACCTCGTTCCTGCAGTGCTCCCTTGGGCGTTACGGATGTTTGCCTTCCAGGCAAAAGAACAGACTTTGCTCTAGGAGAAATGAAGAGCTGCCTGTTCCCTTCTTTAGGCTCCGGTGTTTCACTTCTGGTTGGTCGTGCTAATTGGATGGGCGAGCTGGAAATAGCCTTTTGTTTTGATACGCAGAAGTAAATTGTTAGTAATACGCGGTGTCAGTAGAGTTCATTTTTGAGCACCTAGGTGCCAGTGGAAACGTAAGGAATGAAGCTCGATGGGAACTGATACTTAAGTTTAGTTTTCCGTGATTTTTCTTTGCCGTTCGGGCGTGGATGGCACGGTGTCCTGTGGCTCGGTCCACGTTCTGTTCCGTGGAGCCTTCGGTCTAGGACTTTGAAGTAAGGAAGTTTGTCCTTCCAGAAAAGGGCTAGTCGCTCCTAGGATTGAGGTGTGGACTTGCAGAGTCTCTTAGGCACGTGCTCGGAATTGGAGGCGAATTTCACTTGATGTTGCTGCTGTTTGTCTTCACTTTCCTTCCTTTCCCCACGGCTCCATCAGGAGTGGGAGCTCTGAATCATCATTTTGTTTTCAGTCTCAAACACGTTTTTTTACCCAAGGAGGTGCTACGTTTAGAAGTTAATGAGTTTTGTCACAAACGCGTCGGTCGATGCGATTGCGTTGCGATTGTTAAAACCCGCAAAATAACACCAGTCTTACGGATCTGGCCTATTTCTTCCGAACACGGATTCGTCACGTGCAAATCGGGATACGGGTCGTCTGCGCTTCGTGCTGAGACAGGGATGAGCTCCCAAAGGCAAAAAATACAAGGTCGTGGGGGTTGTTTTTGTTTGTATTTGGGGGCGGGGGAGGGTGGATTTAAAAGAGAAAAAAGAGCGCAGTGTTGACTGGTGGCAGCCTGCAGGGCTCTTTTGCTGCCCGACCTCTCCTTTTCCTCTCTTGAACTCCTCTTTCGTGGCTGTAATTGTCGTTTGGAGAAGTTCAGAAGAGCGGTTCAGTGACTTGCCTGGGTCCGTGTGCCAGTAATACCGGGAAGGGAAGCGCTTGAACCGGTAGCAAATCAAGTTGGCTACAAGCAGAGGTTCTGAAGGAAGAACAACGATAACGGGAAGCAAATAGCAAGTTCCCAAAAAATGGGCGCGTGTCAAACGCATCCGAGTTTTACGGCCAAATGTTGTTTGGCAATATGTTCCAAACGGCTATTTTTTCCTTCCCTCGGTTGTAGTCTTTGCAAAACTTCACAAAACCAGGAAGCTTGGGACTCCTACCCAGCTTTATGCTACGGGGTTTTTTTTTTTTCCTCTTTCAGCAGAGCGTCAGCTGCCGCCGTTTCACCGTGGTCGCCCTTTCTTCTGCCGTGAAAGTGCAAGACGGACGGAAAGGCTCCATAGCGGTCTGCGAGTACAAGGTACGTCCGCGATGCGTGTCCGCGTTTTTCCGAAGGCGCTTGTAGTATGGACTTCAAAGTTAACGTCAAGAATGTGCCGGCTCTCCTTCCTTCTGTAGTTTTTCTAGGAACTGTTTTAAGGCAGATACTAAAAGTCAAAGAAGGTCTGCGCTGGAGTGTGTTAACGCCTGTGCAAAGTCGGCTTCCCTCCGTTTATTTTGCCTTCCCGAAAGCGCAATCTTGTGTTTCTGTGCGCTTACTAGGAAAGGATATCGGGAAAACCATTTTATCCTGAAAGAGGAAAGGCAATGTTTGCAAGAGTTCAGAAGAAACAGGCTTTGTTTCTGTCATAAAAGCTGTGTGCTTTTTCAGTCAATAAGTTTTTAAAAAGGAGGATTTCAAAATACAAACCTGTATCTGCTGTATTATATAAACTATTAAAAAATAATTTTCTGTCTTTTTCCCTTTTTTCCGTCTCCGTTTTAGTTCACCCATGCGGGTTTTTAAATCACTTCCCGATGTTCTTAATCGCCGCTTCCTCTGAACACTTTCCTGACTCCTTTTCTCCTCTTTGCTGCCTTTATTCCCCTGTATTTCTGTTTTAATTCTTTCTTGTCTTTCCTTAGGGCCCTCGTTTTTTGAATCTTCCTTCTCCGTCCCTCTAGTTCGCTGTCCTGTTTTTTAATTTTCCCACTTATTTCCCTAATCCCTGTGGCTTTTTCCATGTTCTAGGTTGACTTTTCCCCTGGGGGTTTAGCTGGGTTTAATTGTTTCTTCTCTTCCCTTAGTGCCCTCGCTTTCTAAATTTTCCTTCCCTGATGGAGCTCCCTGTCGCTATTTATTAAGTTTTTTCCTTATTCCTTCAGTCGCCCTTGCTGTTCAAAGCGTCCTGCTTTCGGCTGGCAGAGAGTTAAGGTTCTTCCTAGTAGCTGGCACAGTGCTGCCTTTTGGATTGCGGATGAGCATCATGTTGGTAACGCGCTGACGTTTTGTTTGTCGCTAAGTAGCGCTGACACCACTCAAGGACCTTTCAGCTTCCCGTGCTCTGCCCGGTGCGCAAGAAGCTGGGAGGCGCCACAGGCAGCTCAGCTGCCCCAGACCGGCCGCAGCGCTATTCCCTACCGTGGGACGTCACGCTCGGTCTGGAAACTGGGGGGCGTTGGCCAGGAGTCAGCGATGGCAGCTCGGGGACGTGCTTGGCATCGGTCGGCGAGTGGTGAGCCCCTGTCTAGTGAAGCGCTTGCTTTGTATACTCTTATTGGTTTATTACTACTACTACTGCTACTACTAGTGTTACTACTATTCTGTTGTCTTTTCCTTCAATTGTTAAACTGTTCTTTACCTTAACCCCCGAGTTTTCTGACTTCCACCCTTGCAATTTTCTCCCGCGTAGCGGCTGCGTGGTGCTTAGCTGCTGGCTGGGGTTAAACCACGACAAAAGCTTCTGTCGACTTGTATTCCGTCTGCCGTTTCCATTTTTTAATTCTTCCTTGTCTCTATTAGTACCTTTGCTTTGTCCGTTTTCTTCCTACGTCTCTCTTTTAGTTCACTGTCCCTGTTTTTCATTTTTTTCTCTTCGTTGCCCTAAGTCCCGTCACTCTTGAAGTTTTTTTTGCTTTTATCCCGTTCCTTGTCTTTAGTTTTCAACGAGTTCTTCTCTTTCCTTAGGGTCCTCCCTTTTAACAGCCTCGGAGGGGGCGTAGCTTCCCGCTGAGGAGCGGTTGGAGGAGGCGAGGTGGTTGTCAGCCGGGTCATCATTTAATAGTAAAGTATGAAATGGCACGTTGATTAATCATTTACCTTTTGGTTTTGTGGGAGCTGTGCTGGCTGCCTTTAGAATCAGCTGAGAATTTGAGGTGAGCTGGGTTGTAGAGGGGAGGCACCCGGGGCTGGCTATTTCACCCGAGCGCCACGGGAACTTTGTGTCTCCTGGCATCCTAGGCGCACCGAGTGACAGTCGCAGCATCTTCCTTTAGAATAGGCGTGGAGCAGGTGAGCGGAGCGGTACGGTGCTTTTGAGGAGGAGGGTGTCGCAGAAGCGGTTGGCAGTAACCAGACCGATGCTGAATACCAGCGCTGTGTTTTAGTTTGTTAGTGGGTTGTGGGTTTGTGGGTTGGGAGTTTGGTGTTGGTTTTTTTGGTGGTTTTTGTGGTTTTTGTGGTTTTTGTGGTTTTTGTGGTTTTTGTGGTTTTTGTGGTTTTTGTGGTTTTTGTGGTTTTTGTGGTTTTTGTGGTTTTTGTGGTTTTTGTGGTTTTTGTGGTTTTTGTGGTTTTTGTGGTTTTTGTGGTTTTTGTGGTTTTTGTTTTTTTGGGTTTTTTTTGTTTTTTTTTGTTTTTTTTGTTTTGTTTTAGATGACGAAGAGGAACTGGGTGAGTGCAGGAATGTTCTAGTTAGGTGTGTGGTGGTTTTCTTTTTTTTTTGAGGGTCGATTCAGATCCCTGGCCCTCTGAAAGCTCAGTTGCGGGATCAGGGCTGAGGAGGTAACAAGGATAGGAATTGCAGGGAGGGGTTATAAAGTTGGTGTCGGGGAGAGGCCTGTCCAGGAGCAGTCTCCTTTGGGAAGGGCAAAGGAGCGGGTTACTGTTGTTAGCGCGCTGCTGACGTTTGCTGAGCAGGGCAGTTCCATCCTGTGTCTGTGCGTTTTGCTTTTGCGTAGTCTGTCTGTCTTCTGTGTCTCGTACCATGGCTTTCTCAGGTCTCGATGTTTCCGTAGCTCTTTGTGATCATCGGGCCCCTCGGTAAGCCTCCCGAGGGTCTCGAACGCATCGCCTCATCGGCATAGCGTTTCTTGAGCCCTGCTTATCTTGCCGTCGTAGCTTAAAGCACGGACGTGTCCGGGAAGCGTCGCGTTCCAGATGTTTCCGAGGGATCGTCTGTTGCGGTGGCCGGCCGGGCGGTCTCCGCAGGTCTGCTTTTGAGAGTTACGTTTCTACGGTCGTCTTCAGGGGTTTCATCCCTGGTTCCTTAATGGTCTTAGGTCTTAAATCCTGGCTTGTCATGCATCCATTTATCTTTTTTAGACGGTAGTTTTATCTCCTGGGCCACGGCAGGCACCGTAGGGGTTCCGTGCCGGAGGCATCTTCCCTACCGGAGTCGTTCCCGCTCGTGATCTTCTCGGGTCTCGAGGTCACGTCGTTTGTGGCATCTGTGTGCAGTGTCTGTCTGTGTGTCGGGGTTGGAGCCGCTCTGCCCAGGAGCGTTGCCATATTGGAGTTGGGGGTAGCATAGCCTCACGGTGATAAGTCCATTTGTACAGTATCTGTAGGCAAAGATTGTACGGGCCATCTCAAGGCAAGCAGCTGTAGACAGGTGCCGCAGTTACTTCTGTTGTGTTTTGCGGGTGCCGGAGGCTGGACCGGCGCACGTAGCGAAGCGTCTTCTTCGCCTTGCCGTAACGGAAGGTGAAACTTGGGAATCGTACGGAGCCCAAGGTTGTTTAGAGGTGCGCGGCGAGGCAGTTGCAGGGATAGCTCTGGAACCGGGGGGCTGTGCTGCAGTGGCAGCTGGGTGGTGTAAGTGTAGTGGTTTGAGTGAGCGGTGGTTGAAGGATTGTTCGGTTCCTGAATGTGCCTAACCTTGTACGTGTGAAGTATTTTATTGCAGGTCGTATGTAATGTTGAGAGTAATTTATTTCATATATACTATAGAATAAAAAAACCCCAGCTGGGGCATTTCCCTCCCCCCCCGCTGCGTTTTTTTTCCCCCGGTCCCGGCTGCTCTGCGAGGCGATGATCATCGCCAAGGTTTGGGCGGAGGTCAGGCTCGGGCCGGGGTTTTCTCAGGCAGGGCGATTTTTTTTTTTTTTTTTTTTTTTTTTTGAGGCCCTCGGGAACACCGTTCCCAGGGAGCGCCGCAGAGGCAGGGCGACGGTCCGTTGTGGCGTGCTGGTGGTGGAATGGATCGGCCGAGACCGAGGCGTGGTTTGGGTGGTAGCTGAATGAGCGGTGCGTTTGGAATGTATCTAACGTTTTATGATGGTGTGGGGGTGCTTTGTTTCTTTGCAGGTTCCAGGTGGAATTGAAATTTTTCCTTTGCAGACATGTAGAAATGAAAACAAAATGACAATTATGACAATTATCCCTGGGAGTCATAATTAATTTAAATTAAAAAAAGAAATTACTCCCAGGGTAGGAGCTGGTTGCTACTGCTGCACCAGCCTTACCCTTTTTTAATTTTTTTTTAGTTCATTTTTTTTATAGTGTTTGTTATTTGTTTTTTTTTCCTTTGTACTATATAAATATGTATACAAATATATACATACACCCTCCCAGGTGGGAGGAAGCAATGATTAAAATAGTAACACCACATCTTCCTATAACAATTCATTCCTCCCACATGGAAGGGCAATTACCATCTTGTTATGAAACTGAATCAACTAATTATTCAAAGCAGTTACATTTTTCTGGCACCCCCTACAAAACAAAAGAAACAATAAACAACGAGAAATGCAAACACAATCATTCAAACAAAATTGTACACAGCACACAAAAGTGTAAAAAGCAAAACCCAGCGCGGCAAAAAACGAACTCGTCCAAAGCACCAAACTAGCCGACACAGTCCTCCCGGATGACAGAGAAGGTCCTCCAGAGCATAGAGATGAGCCAGAAAGTCCTCCCCGATGATAAAGACTGTCCTTCAGACCATAGAGCTGCAAGGAGAAGTCCTCCCGGAGTATAGAGCGGCTCCGCAGACCATCGAGATGACAGCGAAAGTCGACCCAGACGATAGAGAAGGTCGTCCAGAGCATAGAGCTGAAACCAGAGGTCCCCTGGATGATCCAGAAGGTCGCCGAGCGCCTCGAGATTAAACTGGCAGTCCCAACCGGCGCATGCGCGGTGCGCCGGGGGCGGGCATGGGGCGGTGGGCGGAGGTTCCCCGCGCGGAGCGGAGCGGCGCGGTCGTTGGGCTGCGGCTGCAGGCAGCGAGGAGGTGAGCGGGGAAAGCCCCGAGGAGGACGGCGGTGCCTGCGGGGGAGCGGCCGGGCCGGCGGGAGGCACGGAGCGGGGAAGGTGCGGTGCCGTGTGGGAGCCGGCGGGCGGAGCTTCCTGGAGCCGGTCGGGGCTGGGGGCGCCGAGCCGCTCCGCTCGGGGGGCCGGGCGGCGGGGAGGCGCCGCGCCGAGCCGCGCTGCTCCGGGGCCGGGCGGCGGGGGGGAGCCGCGCCGAGCCGCGCCGCTCCGGGGCCGGGCGGCGGGGGGGGCGCCGCGCCGAGCCGCGCCGCTTGTGCCGGGCGGTGGGGGGGGCGCCGCGCCGAGCCGCGCCGCGCCGCTTGTGCCGGGCGGCGGGGGGGGCGCCGCGCCGCGCCGAGCCGCTGAGCTCCGGGGCCGGGCGGCGGGGGGGGGCGCCGCGCCGAGCCGCTGAGCTCCGGGGCCGGGCGGCGGGGGGGGGCGCCGCGCCGAGCCGCTGAGCTCCGGGGCCGGGCGGCGGGGGGGGCGCCGCGCCGAGCCGCGCCGCTCCGGGGCCGGGCGGCGGGGGGGGGCGCCGCGCCGAGCCGCGCCGCTCCGGGGCCGGGCGGCGGGGGGGGGCGCCGCGCCGAGCCGCGCCGCTCCGGGGCCGGGCGGCGGGGGGGGGCGCCGCGCCGAGCCGCGCCGCTCCGGGGCCGGGCGGCGGGGGGGGGCGCCGCGCCGAGCCGCGCCGCTCCGGGGCCGGGCGGTGGGGGAACGCCGCGCCGAGCCGCGCCGCACCGCTTGTGCCGGGCGGTGGGGGAACGCCGCGCCGAGCCGCGCCGCTCCGGGGCCGGGCGGCGGGGGGGGGCGCCGCGCCGAGCCGCGCCGCGCCGCTTGTGCCGGGCGGTGGGGGAGCGCCGCGCTGAGCCGCTGAGCTCCGGGGCCGGGCGGCGGGGGGGAGCCGCGCCGAGCCGCTCCGCTCCGCTCCGGGGCCGGGCGGTGGGGGGGGAGCCGCGCCGCGTCGAGCCGCTCCGCTCCGGGGACGGGCGGCGGGGGGGGCGCCGCGCCGAGCCGCTCCGCTCCGGGGACGGGCGGCGGGGGGGGCGCCGCGCCGAGCCGCTCCGCTCCGGGGCCGGGCGGCGGGGGGGGCGCCGCGCCGAGCCGCTCCGCTCCGGGGCCGGGCGGTGGGGGGGCGCCGGGTCGGCGCCGGTGGGGGGGCGCCGGCCGGAGCCGGTGGCGGGGGCTGCCCGGAGCCGCGCTGGGGGCTCGGCGGGGCTTCCACGTGCGGCGGTGTCGTGGGGAACGGTGTCCCCGCAGGGTCCAAAAGCAGGGAGGGCTGCGTCTCGCGGCATTTTGGAGCCCGGGGCTTTTGGTCGGCCACGTTGGTTCCCCGGGCCATGCCGGCAGGTGTAGTTTCTATGGTCGTGGCTGCCGGGCAAACCGCTTCTCTTTTTGCCTCCTCCTTTCCAGTGTCACCTTCTGCGTCCCGTGCAGAAAATCCTGCGTGCTTGATTCCGCTCGCTGCTCAGGTAATGGCACGTCTGGGGCTGCGGGAGCGGGGAGAAACACTTGCCGGTTCAAGGACGCCACGGGTGCGCCACATCAAAGCCAGAGGAAAGGCAAATCTGCTGCCCGTGCAGAAAAGCCGAGGACAAACTGCAGGTAAGAGAGCGCACCTCGTTCCTGCAGTGCTCCCTTGGGCGTTACGGATGTTTGCCTTCCAGGCAAAAGAACAGACTTTGCTCTAGGAGAAATGAAGAGCTGCCTGTTCCCTTCTTTAGGCTCCGGTGTTTCACTTCTGGTTGGTCGTGCTAATTGGATGGGCGAGCTGGAAATAGCCTTTTGTTTTGATACGCAGAAGTAAATTGTTAGTAATACGCGGTGTCAGTAGAGTTCATTTTTGAGCACCTAGGTGCCAGTGGAAACGTAAGGAATGAAGCTCGATGGGAACTGATACTTAAGTTTAGTTTTCCGTGATTTTTCTTTGCCGTTCGGGCGTGGATGGCACGGTGTCCTGTGGCTCGGTCCACGTTCTGTTCCGTGGAGCCTTCGGTCTAGGACTTTGAAGTAAGGAAGTTTGTCCTTCCAGAAAAGGGCTAGTCGCTCCTAGGATTGAGGTGTGGACTTGCAGAGTCTCTTAGGCACGTGCTCGGAATTGGAGGCGAATTTCACTTGATGTTGCTGCTGTTTGTCTTCACTTTCCTTCCTTTCCCCACGGCTCCATCAGGAGTGGGAGCTCTGAATCATCATTTTGTTTTCAGTCTCAAACACGTTTTTTTACCCAAGGAGGTGCTACGTTTAGAAGTTAATGAGTTTTGTCACAAACGCGTCGGTCGATGCGATTGCGTTGCGATTGTTAAAACCCGCAAAATAACACCAGTCTTACGGATCTGGCCTATTTCTTCCGAACACGGATTCGTCACGTGCAAATCGGGATACGGGTCGTCTGCGCTTCGTGCTGAGACAGGGATGAGCTCCCAAAGGCAAAAAATACAAGGTCGTGGGGGTTGTTTTTGTTTGTATTTGGGGGCGGGGGGGGTGGATTTAAAAGAAAAAAAAGAGCGCAGTGTTGACTGGTGGCAGCCTGCAGAGCTCTTTTGCTGCCCGACCTCTCCTTTTCCTCTCTTGAACTCCTCTTTTGTGGCTGTAATTGTCGTTTGGAGAAGTTCAGAAGAGCGGTTCAGTGACTTGCCTGGGTCCGTGTGCCAGTAATACCGGGAAGGGAAGCGCTTGAACCGGTAGCAAATCAAGTTGGCTACAAGCAGAGGTTCTGAAGGAAGAACAACGATAACGGGAAGCAAATAGCAAGTTCCCAAAAAATGGGCGCGTGTCAAACGCATCCGAGTTTTACGGCCAAATGTTGTTTGGCAATATGTTCCAAACGGCTCTTTTTTCCTTCCCTCGGTTGTAGTCTTTGCAAAACTTCACAAAACCAGGAAGCTTGGGACTCCTACCCAGCTTTATGCTACGGGGTTTTTTTTTTTTCCTCTTTCAGCAGAGCGTCAGCTGCCGCCGTTTCACCGTGGTCGCCCTTTCTTCTGCCGTGAAAGTGCAAGACGGACGGAAAGGCTCCATAGCGGTCTGCGAGTACAAGGTACGTCCGCGATGCGTGTCCGTGTTTTTCCTAAGGCGCTTGTAGTACGGACTTCAAAGTTAACGTCAAGAATGTGCCGGCTCTCCTTCCTTCTGTAGTTTTTCTAGGAACTGTTTTAAGGCAGATACTAAAAGTCAAAGAAGGTCTGCGCTGGAGTGTGTTAACGCCTGTGCAAAGTCGGCTTCCCTCCGTTTATTTTGCCTTCCCGAAAGCGCAATCTTGTGTTTCTGTGCGCTTACTAGGAAAGGATATCGGGAAAACCATTTTATCCTGAAAGAGGAAAGGCAATGTTTGCAAGAGTTCAGAAGAAACAGGCTTTGTTTCTGTCATAAAAGCTGTGTGCTTTTTCAGTCAATAAGTTTTTAAAAAGGAGGATTTCAAAATACAAACCTGTATCTGCTGTATTATATAAACTATTAAAAAATAATTTTCTGTCTTTTTCCCTTTTTTCCGTCTCCGTTTTAGTTCACCCATGCGGGTTTTTAAATCACTTCCCGATGTTCTTAATCGCCGCTTCCTCTGAACACTTTCCTGACTCCTTTTCTCCTCTTTGCTGCCTTTATTCCCCTGTATTTCTGTTTTAATTCTTTCTTGTCTTTCCTTAGGGCCCTCGTTTTTTGAATCTTCCTTCTCCGTCCCTCTAGTTCGCTGTCCTGTTTTTTAATTTTCCCACTTATTTCCCTAATCCCTGTGGCTTTTTCCATGTTCTAGGTTGACTTTTCCCCTGGGGGTTTAGCTGGGTTTAATTGTTTCTTCTCTTCCCTTAGTGCCCTCGCTTTCTAAATTTTCCTTCCCTGATGGAGCTCCCTGTCGCTATTTATTAAGTTTTTTCCTTATTCCTTCAGTCGCCCTTGCTGTTCAAAGCGTCCTGCTTTCGGCTGGCAGAGAGTTAAGGTTCTTCCTAGTAGCTGGCACAGTGCTGCCTTTTGGATTGCGGATGAGCATCATGTTGGTAACGCGCTGACGTTTTGTTTGTCGCTAAGTAGCGCTGACACCACTCAAGGACCTTTCAGCTTCCCGTGCTCTGCCCGGTGCGCAAGAAGCTGGGAGGCGCCACAGGCAGCTCAGCTGCCCCAGACCGGCCGCAGCGCTATTCCCTACCGTGGGACGTCACGCTCGGTCTGGAAACTGGGGGGCGTTGGCCAGGAGTCAGCGATGGCAGCTCGGGGACGTGCTTGGCATCGGTCGGCGAGTGGTGAGCCCCTGTCTAGTGAAGCGCTTGCTTTGTATACTCTTATTGGTTTATTACTACTACTACTGCTACTACTAGTGTTACTACTATTCTGTTGTCTTTTCCTTCAATTGTTAAACTGTTCTTTACCTTAACCCCCGAGTTTTCTGACTTCCACCCTTGCAATTTTCTCCCGCGTAGCGGCTGCGTGGTGCTTAGCTGCTGGCTGGGGTTAAACCACGACAAAAGCTTCTGTCGACTTGTATTCCGTCTGCCGTTTCCATTTTTTAATTCTTCCTTGTCTCTATTAGTACCTTTGCTTTGTCCGTTTTCTTCCTACGTCTCTCTTTTAGTTCACTGTCCCTGTTTTTCATTTTTTTCTCTTCGTTGCCCTAAGTCCCGTCACTCTTGAAGTTTTTTTTGCTTTTATCCCGTTCCTTGTCTTTAGTTTTCAACGAGTTCTTCTCTTTCCTTAGGGTCCTCCCTTTTAACAGCCTCGGAGGGGGCGTAGCTTCCCGCTGAGGAGCGGTTGGAGGAGGCGAGGTGGTTGTCAGCCGGGTCATCATTTAATAGTAAAGTATGAAATGGCACGTTGATTAATCATTTACCTTTTGGTTTTGTGGGAGCTGTGCTGGCTGCCTTTAGAATCAGCTGAGAATTTGAGGTGAGCTGGGTTGTAGAGGGGAGGCACCCGGGGCTGGCTATTTCACCCGAGCGCCACGGGAACTTTGTGTCTCCTGGCATCCTAGGCGCACCGAGTGACAGTCGCAGCATCTTCCTTTAGAATAGGCGTGGAGCAGGTGAGCGGAGCGGTACGGTGCTTTTGAGGAGGAGGGTGTCGCAGAAGCGGTTGGCAGTAACCAGACCGATGCTGAATACCAGCGCTGTGTTTTAGTTTGTTAGTGGGTTGTGGGTTTGTGGGTTGGGAGTTTGGTGTTGGTTTTTTTGTTTGTTTTGGGTTTTTTTGTTGTTTTTTTTGTTGTGTGGTTTCTGTGGTTTCTGTGGTTTCTGTGGTTTCTGTGGTTTCTGTGGTTTCTGTGGTTTCTGTGGTTTCTGTGGTTTCGGGTTTTTTTTGTTTTTTTTTGTTTTTTTTTGTTTTGTTTTAGATGACGAAGAGGAACTGGGTGAGTGCAGGAATGTTCTAGTTAGGTGTGTGGTGGTTTTCTTTTTTTTTTGAGGGTCGATTCAGATCCCTGGCCCTCTGAAAGCTCAGTTGCGGGATCAGGGCTGAGGAGGTAACAAGGATAGGAATTGCAGGGAGGGGTTATAAAGTTGGTGTCGGGGAGAGGCCTGTCCAGGAGCAGTCTCCTTTGGGAAGGGCAAAGGAGCGGGTTACTGTTGTTAGCGCGCTGCTGACGTTTGCTGAGCAGGGCAGTTCCATCCTGTGTCTGTGCGTTTTGCTTTTGCGTAGTCTGTCTGTCTTCTGTGTCTCGTACCATGGCTTTCTCAGGTCTCGATGTTTCCGTAGCTCTTTGTGATCATCGGGCCCCTCGGTAAGCCTCCCGAGGGTCTCGAACGCATCGCCTCATCGGCATAGCGTTTCTTGAGCCCTGCTTATCTTGCCGTCGTAGCTTAAAGCACGGACGTGTCCGGGAAGCGTCGCGTTCCAGATGTTTCCGAGGGATCGTCTGTTGCGGTGGCCGGCCGGGCGGTCTCCGCAGGTCTGCTTTTGAGAGTTACGTTTCTACGGTCGTCTTCAGGGGTTTCATCCCTGGTTCCTTAATGGTCTTAGGTCTTAAATCCTGGCTTGTCATGCATCCATTTATCTTTTTTAGATGGTAGTTTTATCTCCTGGGCCACGGCAGGCACCGTAGGGGTTCCGTGCCAGAGGCATCTTCCCTACCGGAGTCGTTCCCGCTCGTGATCTTCTCGGGTCTCGAGGTCACGTCGTTTGTGGCATCTGTGTGCAGTGTCTGTCTGTGTGTCGGGGTTGGAGCCGCTCTGCCCAGGAGCGTTGCGATATTGGAGTTGGGGGTAGCATAGCCTCACGGTGATACGTCCATTTGTACAGTATCTGTAGGCAAAGATTGTACGGGCCATCTCAAGGCAAGCAGCTGTAGACAGGTGCCGCAGTTACTTCTGTTGTGTTTTGCGGGTGCCGGAGGCTGGACCGGCGCACGTAGCGAAGCGTCTTCTTCGCCTTGCCGTAACGGAAGGTGAAACTTGGGAATCGTACGGAGCCCAAGGTTGTTTAGAGGTGCGCGGCGAGGCAGTTGCAGGGATAGCTCTGGAACCGGGGGGCTGTGCTGCAGTGGCAGCTGGGTGGTGTAAGTGTAGTGGTTTGAGTGAGCGGTGGTTGAAGGATTGTTCGGTTCCTGAATGTGCCTAACCTTGTACGTGTGAAGTATTTTATTGCAGGTCGTATGTAATGTTGAGAGTAATTTATTTCATATATACTATAGAATAAAAAAACCCCAGCTGGGGCATTTCCCTCCCCCCCCGCTGCGTTTTTTTTCCCCCGGTCCCGGCTGCTCTGCGAGGCGATGATCATCGCCAAGGTTTGGGCGGAGGTCAGGCTCGGGCCGGGGTTTTCTCAGGCAGGGCGATTTTTTTTTTTTTTTTTTTTTTTTTGAGGCCCTCGGGAACACCGTTCCCAGGGAGCGCCGCAGAGGCAGGGCGACGGTCCGTTGTGGCGTGCTGGTGGTGGAATGGATCGGCCGAGACCGAGGCGTGGTTTGGGTGGTAGCTGAATGAGCGGTGCGTTTGGAATGTATCTAACGTTTTATGATGGTGTGGGGGTGCTTTGTTTCTTTGCAGGTTCCAGGTGGAATTGAAATTTTTCCTTTGCAGACATGTAGAAATGAAAACAAAATGACAATTATGACAATTATCCCTGGGAGTCATAATTAATTTAAATTAAAAAAAGAAATTACTCCCAGGGTAGGAGCTGGTTGCTACTGCTGCACCAGCCTTACCCTTTTTTAATTTTTTTTTAGTTCATTTTTTTTATAGTGTTTGTTATTTGTTTTTTTTTCCTTTGTACTATATAAATATGTATACAAATATATACATACACCCTCCCAGGTGGGAGGAAGCAATGATTAAAATAGTAACACCACATCTTCCTATAACAATTCATTCCTCCCACATGGAAGGGCAATTACCATCTTGTTATGAAACTGAATCAACTAATTATTCAAAGCAGTTACATTTTTCTGGCACCCCCTACAAAACAAAAGAAACAATAAACAACGAGAAATGCAAACACAATCATTCAAACAAAATTGTACACAGCACACAAAAGTGTAAAAAGCAAAACCCAGCGCGGCAAAAAACGAACTCGTCCAAAGCACCAAACTAGCCGACACAGTCCTCCCGGATGACAGAGAAGGTCCTCCAGAGCATAGAGATGAGCCAGAAAGTCCTCCCCGATGATAAAGACTGTCCTTCAGACCATAGAGCTGCAAGGAGAAGTCCTCCCGGAGTATAGAGCGGCTCCGCAGACCATCGAGATGACAGCGAAAGTCGACCCAGACGATAGAGAAGGTCGTCCAGAGCATAGAGATGAAACCAGAGGTCCCCTGGATGATCCAGAAGGTCGCCGAGCGCCTCGAGATTAAACTGGCAGTCCCAACCGGCGCATGCGCGGTGCGCCGGGGGCGGGCATGGGGCGGTGGGCGGAGGTTCCCCGCGCGGAGCGGAGCGGCGCGGTCGTTGGGCTGCGGCTGCAGGCAGCGAGGAGGTGAGCGGGGAAAGCCCCGAGGAGGACGGCGGTGCCTGCGGGGGAGCGGCCGGGCCGGCGGGAGGCACGGAGCGGGGAAGGTGCGGTGCCGTGTGGGAGCCGGCGGGCAGAGCTTCCTGGAGCCGGTCGGGGCTGGGGGCGCCGCGCCGCTCCGCTCGGGGGGCCGGGCGGCGGGGAGGCGCCGCGCCGAGCCGCGCCGCTCCGGGGCCGGGCGGCGGGGAGGCGCCGCGCCGCTCCGGGGCCGGGCGGCGGGGAGGCGCCGCGCCGCTCCGGGGCCGGGCGGCGGGGAGGCGCCGCGCCGCTCCGGGGCCGGGCGGCGGGGAGGCGCCGCGCCGCTCCGGGGCCGGGCGGCGGGGAGGCGCCGCGCCGCTCCGGGGCCGGGCGGCGGGGAGGCGCCGCGCCGCTCCGGGGCCGGGCGGCGGGGAGGCGCCGCGCCGCTCCGGGGCCGTGCGGCGGGGAGGCGCCGCGCCGCTTCGGGGCCGTGCGGCGGGGGGCGCCGCGCCGCTTCGGGGCCGTGCGGCGGGGGTCGCCAGGTCGGCGCCGGTGGTGGGAGGCCGGCCGGAGCCGGTGGCGGGGGCTGCCCGGAGCCGTGCTGGGGGCTCGGCGGGGCTTCCACGTGCGGCGATGGCGTGGGGAACGGTGTCCCCGCAGGGTCAAAAGCAGGGAGGGCTGTGTCTCGCGGCATCTTGGAGCCCGGGGCTTTTGGTCGGCCACGTTGGTTCCCCGGGCCATGCCGGCAGGTGTAGTTTCTATGGTCGTGGCTGCCAGGCAAACCGCTTCTCTTTTTGCCTCCTCCTTTCCAGTGTCACCTTCTGCGTCCCATGCAGAAAATCCTGCGTGCTTGATTCCGCTCGCTGCTCAGGTAATGGCGCGTCTGGGGCTGCGGGAGCGGGGAGAAACACTTGCCGGTTCAAGGACGCCACGGGTGCGCCACATCAAAGCCAGAGGAAAGGCAAATCTGCTGCCCGTGCAGAAAAGCCGAGGACAAACTGCAGGTAAGAGAGCGCACCTCGTTCCTGCAGTGCTCCCTTGGGAGTTACGGATGTTTGCCTTCCAGGCAAAAGAACAGACTTTGATCTAGGAGAAATGAAGAGCTGCCTGTTCCCTTCTTTAGGCTCCGGTGTTTCACTTCTGGTTGGTCGTGCTAATTGGATGGGCGAGCTGGAAATAGCCTTTTGTTTTGATACGCAGAAGTAAATTGTTAGTAATACGCGGTGTCAGTAGAGTTCATTTTTGAGCACCTAGGTGCCAGTGGAAACGTAAGGAATGAAGCTCGATGGGAACTGATACTTAAGTTTAGTTTTCCGTGATTTTTCTTTGCCGTTCAGGCGTGGATGGCACGGTGTCCTGTGGCTCGGTCCACGTTCTGTTCCGTGGAGCCTTCGGTCTAGGACTTTGAAGTAAGGAAGTTTGTCCTTCCAGAAAAGGGCTAGTCGCTCCTAGGATTGAGGTGTGGACTTGCAGAGTCTCTTAGGCACGTGCTCGGAATTGGAGGCGAATTTCACTTGATGTTGCTGCTGTTTGTCTTCACTTTCCTTCCTTTCCCCACGGCTCCATCAGGAGTGGGAGCTCTGAATCATCATTTTGTTTTCAGTCTCAAACACGTTTTTTTACCCAAGGAGGTGCTACGTTTAGAAGTTAATGAGTTTTGTCACAAACGCGTCGGTCGATGCGATTGCGTTGCGATTGTTAAAACCCGCAAAATAACACCAGTCTTACGGATCTGGCCTATTTCTTCCGAACACGGATTCGTCACGTGCAAATCGGGATACGGGTCGTCTGCGCTTCGTGCTGAGACAGGGATGAGCTCCCAAAGGCAAAAAATACAAGGTCGTGGGGGTTTCTTTGTTTGTATTTGGGGGCGGGGGGGGTGGATTTAAAAGAAAAAAAAGAGCGCAGTGTTGACTGGTGGCAGCCTGCAGAGCTCTTTTGCTGCCCGACCTCTCCTTTTCCTCTCTTGAACTCCTCTTTCGTGGCTGTAATTGTCGTTTGGAGAAGTTCAGAAGAGCGGTTCAGTGACTTGCCTGGGTCCGTGTGCCAGTAATACCGGGAAGGGAAGCGCTTGAACCGGTAGCAAATCAAGTTGGCTACAAGCAGAGGTTCTGAAGGAAGAACAACGATAACGGGAAGCAAATAGCAAGTTCCCAAAAAATGGGCGCGTGTCAAACGCATCCGAGTTTTACGGCCAAATGTTGTTTGGCAATATGTTCCAAACGGCTATTTTTTCCTTCCCTCGGTTGTAGTCTTTGCAAAACTTCACAAAACCAGGAAGCTTGGGACTCCTACCCAGCTTTATGCTACGGGGTTTTTTTTTTTTCCTCTTTCAGCAGAGCGTCAGCTGCCGCCGTTTCACCGTGGTCGCCCTTTCTTCTGCCATGAAAGTGCAAGACGGACGGAAAGGCTCCATAGCGGTCTGCGAGTACAAGGTACGTCCGCGATGCGTGTCCGCGTTTTTCCTAAGGCGCTTGTAGTACGGACTTCAAAGTTAACGTCAAGAATGTGCCGGCTCTCCTTCCTTCTGTAGTTTTTCTAGGAACTGTTTTAAGGCAGATACTAAAAGTCAAAGAAGGTCTGCGCTGGAGTGTGTTAACGCCTGTGCAGAATCGGCTTCCCTCCGTTTATTTTGCCTTCCCGAAAGCGCAATCTTGTGTTTCTGTGCGCTTACTAGGAAATGCTATTGGGAAAATAATTGCGTCGTAAAAGAGGAAAGACAATGTTTGTGAGAGTTCAGGCGTTCGGAAGAAACAGGCTTTGTTTTTGTCATAAAAGCTGTGTGCTTTTTCAGTCAATAAGTTTTTAAAATATCTTACAGTAGGTCTTGAAAAGCTTACTGCGATACTAGCGTCCGTACTAAAAGCGATCAAGGTCCAAGGAGAGACGTGGACAAAAGAGGAGGAATCGGCGTCGCTTTCCCGAGAAGCATTGCCAGCCTTGTAAGTAGCGACAGCGAGTCCTGACGTGGTTTCGGTGAGTTACTGCTTTGGCAGCCTCCTTTTTTCTTAACCTACAGCGTGTGATTTCTTACTTCAGCTGGAAAGAGATTTTCCAGAATGGAAATCTTTCTCATTCAAAGAAGTTGTGTTTTATGAACTCCCCATCAGAGTGGGGATCTTCAGAGATGATGCGCTTGGCAGTGGAAGTCAGCAGCAGCAAGACTTTCCACTCTCTTAAAAAAAAAAAAAAAAAAAAAGTCCATTTGCTTCCAAAGACCCGAGCACAGCACGTCTTCCAGAAGTTGATGGCATCGCTGGTTCTCAGTTGCAACAGCCGAGATGTCATCAACACGCGTTCCTCTGCATGCTTCGGCGCAGCCAAAAGCGTTAGCAAATCTGCCGGTCCTTTTTGGTAGCCTTACGCGTTGCAGCCCCGGGGATTGGATTCTGCCCCCAAAGTAAAACCGTATGGGGGATCTCTTCTGTCATGGATTTTTCTCTCCTAGATGTAACTTTAGGAAAAAAAAGTTAAAATTGGATCTACAAACTGCCTTGCGTTGTTTCAGCTGTAACTGCCAACTAGCTGTGGCGTACAATTGCTTAGGTGTGTTTAAGCAGTTAGGTATTTGTTCTGAACGTTGACCAGGAGAGGCAACTGAACGTTACGGGGTGTTTTCCCCCCCGCTCTTTTGACGGAGTGCTCTGAAGTACTTTCTGTCTGGCTTTCAAGGGTGCGTTTCCCTGGCAGTTCAGCAGCATCTCTCTTGGGCGGCGCGGCTGGCCAGATGTCGCTCCTAATGACGTAAGGCGCAAAAAACCCCTGGTCAAATGATAACTGCGTATCTTGGAGACAGATAATCTACTGGTTAAATTAACGCCAAAGGAAAATCCAGTCCTTCTCCAGCAGAAGTATTTTTATTGGATGTTTATAAACACACGCACAGCTTTTTTAGTATGAAGCGAATTGCTGCGATTTGTCCTTTGCTTTTCCTTTTACCCTCGAAAGCGTTACGCTTCGCTTCCAGCTTTGTCGACCGAGCCAGCAAGATGTGCAGCAGCAGCTGCGAGGGCCGTAGCTGTTGCGGCGGACCTGTAAGCGTAGATTCTGATTGCGGTACGCCCTCGTCCTGCAGCCTCGCAGGGTCGTCTCCCTGCAGCCGTGCCGTAAGGAAGGGGTGAGACGTTTTCCAACGCCGGCAAGAGCGTGTGCTTGTATGCGAAGAACATGTTCGGAATCGTACCGGTTAGTCTTAATGCTGATGGGAAGCGTTCAGGTCGCTCTAGCTTTTAAAGGATGTCTTGTATTTGGAGCTGACCTGCTTACCTCGAATCCTCCTTGAGCTCAACTGCTCTCCTCTCCCTTGCTCTGAGTGAATTCCTCTACTCACTGCTGTGCTATTTTTTTCACATGCTGAAATATCGCTTGGGCTTTTTGTTTTTCAGGTGTCTTGTTGCAAGCGTCTCGTGATGCTCGCTAGGTACCCCCCGGCCCAGGTTGGCCTGCCTGTCGTGAAGCGTCCCGAGGGTAAGGGGCCGGCCCCGTGCCTGGAGGCTCCCGGCTCTGTCTCCGGCGGGTGCCCCGCGGGTGCGGCAGCGAGGGCTGCGTGGTGGGGCGAGTCCCGGGCCAAGAGGGAGCGGGGAGGTTCGTTGCCCCGGGGAGCCCGTCCCAGCGCGGGAACGGAGGGGGAGCACGACAGAGCAGAGCCTGAGCGAGAGGTGCGGCACCGTCCCCCGGCAGGCTCCCCCCGCGGCGTGGGGCAGCCGCCGGCTTGCGGGACGGGGGCCGGGGGGGGCTGCAGCCGTTTGGGGGGGCTGCCCCCATTTTATTTTTCTGGCGGAGCTCCCCTTTTCGGGGGGGGGCGCCTACATATGTAAATGGCATTATTAAAGTAGCTGTTTTCCTTGTTCTGTGCCTTTTTGGGGGGGGTGATTAAAAAGTGTGGAGGGGCCTGGGGGGTGATGATGTCATTTGGGGCCCCCCAACGTCACGGGGGGCGGGGGCGTGATGATGAAACAGAGGAGCAGGTGAGTGGGGGATGAAGGTGTCACGGGGAGGTTTCCCCCCAGAGAAGGGGGGTCACAGTCCCAAAACGCCTGAAAACTCGTGTGTGTGTGTGATTAACCATGTGAAGAACTGGAAATACGGGTGCGAGGCATTGCAGTAGAGAAAAATCTCTCGCCTTTATATATATATATTGAAAAATAATATTCGTTTTTATGTGTGTGTATATATATATGTAAAAGGATTTCAAAATACAAACCTGTACCTGCTATGTTATAGAAATTATTAAAAAATCTCAATGGAGATAGATAGGGTTTTAAAATAAAAAAGAACTTGTCTCTATGTTAAGAAATAAAGGAGTTTAAAATGCAAAAAGAGATGATGTAGGTGAAGGAATTTAAAACAGAAGTCAGTCTGGATAGGTAGAGGTACCTACGCTTACCCTGCGTCACCGAGTAAGCCTAAGTAGGTATCCCGTGTAATCGAAGTAAAGGTTCTATGGAAGTGTAAACAGATAACTAAGTCTAAAGAGGTAGGATGGTAAGTAGATACCGAAGTCTAAAGAGAGAAGTCGAAGATATCAGAGTGTCAAAATATGCAAGTCCAAGAGCAAAATATCCAATATCCAAGAGCAACACAGTTTGGGGCTCCCAGGAAAGCTGAATCCGCCTGGATTTGTGCAGCTGGAAAGCAAGCACAAACACACCACACCGCACACGCACACACTCACACCCCCCACGCCCCCCCCCATTTTAACGCAGAAAACCAAAAATGACCCATTGTTATGATGTGGAAAAGCGCCGGAAAACCCCAGAACTGAATATTTTGGAAAAGCAGAAACCCCCAAGTTTTGTATGATGTAAAAGAAAAAACAAACAACAACAACAAACAAAAAAACCCCAAACGAAAA
Organism: Platalea leucorodia; assembly: GCF_965183815.1. Classification (NCBI taxonomy): domain Eukaryota; kingdom Metazoa; phylum Chordata; class Aves; order Pelecaniformes; family Threskiornithidae; genus Platalea; species Platalea leucorodia. The sequence goes on from NW_028121276.1 coordinate 92,816, forward strand.
ACCGGCGCCAATTTGGGCCAAATCTGGGGTGAACCGCGGACAGTTTGAGGGGCATTGCTGGGGATTATCTGGCGTGGATTCCTTCTCCGGAGCGGAATATCCGTTGTGGGTTATCCCAGGTGAGTTATCTGCTGTGGATTATGCCGGGTGGACCCCCTGGTGTAGGTCATCCCCACCCGTGTCCCCCCGTGCACCTTTGTACCCACACATAGCCGCCGTCCGTCCGTCCGTCCGTGTCCGTCTCCTCCCCCCTGTCCTCCTCTGCGTGTCTCTCCGCCCTCCCGAGTGCTCTCCACCCGAACGTCCCCCCACACAAGGTTTTTCCCCCCGTGC